>NC_085845.1:4385523-4653023 GCF_035594765.1 Anolis carolinensis | reverse complement strand
GTAAAATAATACATGTAATAATAATAAATACAGGAAAATAATACAAGTAATAAATAGAGTAAAATAATAAATGCAATAATAAGAAGATCAGAGTGAAATAATAAATGTATTAATAATAATAAAAATAGAGTAAAATAAATGTAATACAGTAGAGTCTCACTTATCCAACATAAACGGGCCGGCAGAATATTGGATAAGCGAATATGTTGGATAATAAGGAGAGATTAAGAAAAAGCCTATTAAACATCAAATTAGGTAACGATTTTACAAATTAAGCACCAAAACATCATGTTATACAACAAATTTGACAGAAAAAGTAATTCAATATGCAGTAATGCTATGTAGTAATTATTGTATTTACGAATTTAGCACCAAAATATCACGATATATTGAAAACATTGACTACAAAAATGCGTTGGATAATCCAAAACGTTGGATAAGTGAGTGTTGGATAAGAGATTCTACTGTGTGTGTGTATATATATATATATATATATATATCTTAATTTATAATAATATATAATAATATAATATATTGTATATACATATAATATTGATAATATTATAATGTATTACGATATAATACTGATAATAAGACAATTTAATAATAATTATATATTATATATTAAATGTAATATTACTAATAATATTACAATGTAATGATATAGCCCAATATAGTAATTTAATGCTAGTATTGTACTATGCCAATAATACAATGTATTGTATGTGAATGTAATTTGTAAGCCGCTCTGAGTCCCCTTTGGGGTGAGAAGGACGGCAGATAAATGTAGTAAATAAATAAATAAAATAAATAAATAAGTGAGACTCTACTGTAGTAGCAATAATAATAGGGAAAAATAATAAATGTACCATATATTCTCGAGTATAAGCTGACCCAAATATAAGCCAACCAGGACCTCACCCGAGTATAAGCCGAGGGGGGCTTTTTCAGTCTTAAAAAAAGGGCTGAAAAACTAGGCTTATACTTGAGTATATACAGCAAATCCAACCAAAGTCAATTTGAAGGCGCTCAACAACAATTGTCTCCATATGGTTGTTTTTGAACTGAAGCTTTATTCAGGTAAAGCGACTTTCGATTTATTGCATGAAATAAATTGCAAACCCCAAATATGTGCAATATGTGGCCTTATGCATTAATGACGCTTTGCAATACTTAACTCTGGACAATAACCGTGGCGCCAGGTGTGCAAATGGATTTAATCATGACAATATGCTGCTGTTTACTTCTAAAAAGAGACAGCCAATGAGTACCGTGCACAATAAATTGCAGGTATTATGGTAGTGAACAATGATGGGATCCCTTGAGGCACTTTGGGATTTTAATCTCTGCATAAAGCAACAGGATATCGGAAATGAACTCTGAGCCTTCCATGCGGTTGGGGTTATTATGGGGAGCCAGCGCAAGGTGAGCAAAAAGCACGCAAGGGAAGAAAGCCACAGGGGACTCGCAGCGGGTTCCACAGGGTAACAAAGGCCAGGCATTGCATCCCATTTTCACCGCCAGCCTCACCGCTTAAGTGTTTTCAGGCTGGCGGATTTATGACAAGCGCAGGTATCACCTTTTTAAAAAGGATAAAGCTGAAAGAGAGATGCCATTTTTTTCTATTCTATGGCATTATCAGCACCTTCAACAGAATCTATCTATCTAGCTAGCTAGCTATACACATAATAAAAGTGAAAATCTGTATGTGTATATATGGCACGGTTGTCTGCTCACACAGACTGCCTCCAGCCTCCACAAACAGGCTTGAGTTCCCAGTGCTGAGGAGCCACAAAGTCACTCTCTCCAAGGACATTGCAGGTTACAGCGAGCACATCCCAGTGTTCCTTTCTCTCTCCATTTGCATGACCCCGCCCACTGCCTCTCCCTTAACCTTTTCCCAGTGCTGAGGAGCCACAAAGTCGCTCTCTCCAAGGACATTGCAGGTTACAGCGAGCACATCCCAGTGTTCCTTTCTCTCTCCATTTGCATGACCCCGCCCACTGCCTCTCCCTTAACCCTTTCCCAGTGCTGAGGAGCCACCAAGTCACTCTCTCCAAGGACATTGCAGGTTACAGCGAGCACATCCCAGTGTTCCTTTCTCTCTCCATTTGCATGACCCCGCCCACTGCCTCTCCCTTAACCCTTTCCCAGTGCTGAGGAGCCACCAAGTCGCTCTCTCCAAGGACATTGCAGGTTACAGCGAGCACATCCCAGTGTTCCTTTCTCTCTCCATTTGCATGACCCCGCCCACTGCCTCTCCCTTAACCCTTTCCCAGTGCTGAGGAGCCACCAAGTCGCTCTCTCCAAGGACATTGCAGGTTACAGCGAGCACATCCCAGTGTTCCTTTCTCTCTCCATTTGCATGACCCCGCCCACTGCCTCTCCCTTAACCCTTTCCCAGTGCTGAGGAGCCACCAAGTCGCTCTCTCCAAGGACATTGCAGGTTACAGCGAGCACATCCCAGTGTTCCTTTCTCTCTCCATTTGCATGACCCCGCCCACTGCCTCTCCCTTGACCCTTTCCCAGTGCTGAGGAGCCACCAAGTCGCTCTCTCCAAGGACATTGCAGGTTACAGCGAGCACATCCCAGTGTTCCTTTCTCTCTCCATTTGCATGACCCCGCCCACTGCCTCTCCCTTAACCTTTTCCCAGTGCTGAGGAGCCACAAAGTCGCTCTCTCCAAGGACATTGCAGGTTACAGCGAGCACATCCCAGTGTTCCTTTCTCTCTCCATTTGCATGACCCCGCCCACTGCCTCTCCCTTAACCCTTTCCCAGTGCTGAGGAGCCACCAAGTCGCTCTCTCCAAGGACATTGCAGGTTACAGCGAGCACATCCCAGTGTTCCTTTCTCTCTCCATTTGCATGACCCCGCCCACTGCCTCTCCCTTAACCCTTTCCCAGTGCTGAGGAGCCACCAAGTCGCTCTCTCCAAGGACATTGC
Organism: Anolis carolinensis; assembly: GCF_035594765.1. Lineage (NCBI taxonomy): Eukaryota > Metazoa > Chordata > Lepidosauria > Squamata > Anolidae > Anolis > Anolis carolinensis. The sequence continues at coordinate 4,650,079 of NC_085845.1, read as the reverse complement.
AGGTTACAGCGAGCACATCCCAGTGTTCCTTTCTCTCTCCATTTGCATGACCCCGCCCACTGCCTCTCCCTTGACCCTTTCCCAGTGCTGAGGAGCCACCAAGTCGCTCTCTCCAAGGACATTGCAGGTTACAGCGAGCACATCCCAGTGTTCCTTTCTCTCTCCATTTGCATGACCCCGCCCACTGCCTCTCCCTTGACCCTTTCCCAGTGCTGAGGAGCCACCAAGTCGCTCTCTCCAAGGACATTGCAGGTTACAGCAAGCACATCCCAGTGTTCCTTTCTCTCTCCATTTGCATGACCCCGCCCACTGCCTCTCCCTTAACCCTTTCCCACTGCTGAGGAGCCACCAAGTCGCTCTCTCCAAGGACATTGCAGGTTACAGCGAGCACATCCCAGTGTTCCTTTCTCTCTCTATTTGCATGACCCCGCCCACTGCCTCTCCCTTAACCCTTTCCCAGTGCTGAGGAGCCACCAAGTCGCTCTCTCCAAGGACATTGCAGGTTACAGAGAGCACATCCCAGTGTTCCTTTCTCTCTCTATTTGCATGACCCCGCCCACTGCCTCTCCCTTAACCCTTTCCCAGTGCTGAGGAGCCACCAAGTCGCTCTCTCCAAGGACATTGCAGGTTACAGCGAGCACATCCCAGTGTTCCTTTCTCTCTCTATTTGCATGACCCCGCCCACTGCCTCTCCCTTAACCCTTTCCCAGTGCTGAGGAGCCACCAAGTCGCTCTCTCCAAGGACATTGCAGGTTACAGCGAACACATCCCAGTGTTCCTTTCTCTCTCCATTTGCATGACCCCGCCCACTGCCTCTCCCTTAACCCTTTCCCAGTGCTGAGGAGCCACCAAGTCGCTCTCTCCAAGGACATTGCAGGTTACAGCGAACACATCCCAGTGTTCCTTTCTCTCTCCATTTGCATGACCCCGCCCACTGCCTCTCCCTTAACCCTTTCCCAGTGCTGAGGAGCCACCAAGTCGCTCCCTCCCATGACATTGCAGGTTACAGCGAGCACATCCCAGTGTTCCTTTCTCTCTCCATTTGCATGACCCCGCCCACTGCCTCTCCCTTAACCCTTTCCTATGGCACACAGCAAACAGGAATTGATCAGCAACTGAACATACTAGAGCAGGGGTCCTCAAACTTTTTAAGTGGAGGGCCAATTCATGGTCCCTCAGATTGTTGAAAGAAAAAATTTTTTCTTTCATTTGAAAGAAAAAAAATGAACAAATTCCTATGCACACTGCACATGTCTTATTTGTAGTGCAAAAACAACAACAACAACAACGAAAGAAAAATACAATATTTAAAAATAAAAACAATTTTAATCAACTCAAACCGATCAGGATTTCAATGGGACGTGTGGACCTGCTTCTGGCCAACAAGATAGTCAAGTTAATTAGGATTATTGTTGTTGTGTGCCTTCAAGTCATTTCAGATTTTGGGCAAGCCTAAGTCAAAATTATTTATTTATTTATTTATTTACTAAATTTATATCCTGTCTTTCTCACCCCAAAGGGGACTCAGAGCGGCTTACAATTTATATCTATATACAATATATTATATTACTAGCATAGAACAATATTAGCATTATATATTACTACTAGCTGTGCCCGGCCACGCATTGCTGTGGCAAAGTGGTGGTGGTATTGGTTAAAAATTGTTGTGTAATTTTTATTTGACGTTATTTGTATTTTTTATTGGTTTTATTGTAAGTTATCTTTTTATTTATTATATTTTATTATTTTATTGTATTATTTTTAGTTATTTTCTGTTATCATAGTATTTTATTGTATTAATTTTTAGTGTTTTTAATTATTTTTAGTGTTTTTTTATTATTTTTATTGGGTTGCTAGGAGACCAAGTTGGAGGAGCTTAGCCTTCTAACTGGCAGCAATTGGATAAAAGCAATTATTCCTCTCTCTCTAATTAGGACTTTATTTTTCTTTTCTTTTTGTTGTATCAACCTAGAGGCGTGGATGATGGGTTGTGTTGTCAAATTTCGAGGTTGGGGGGCCTGTAGTTTTGTTGTTTTGTGGGTCGCCGTGATGCCATCACTCTTTTATATACAGTAGAGTCTCACTTATCCAACGTTCTGGATTATCCAACGCATTTTTGTAGTCAGTATTTTCAATACATCGTGATATTTTGGTGCTAAATTCGTAAATACAGTAATTACTACGTAGCATTGCTGCTTATTGAACTACTTTTTATGTCAAATTTGTTGTATAACATGATGTTTTGGTGCTTAATTTGTAAAATCATAACCTAATTTGATGTTTAATAGGCTTTTCCTTAATCTCTCCTTATTATCCAACATATTCACTTATCCAACGTTCTGCCGGCCCGTTTAGCTTGGATAAGTGAGACTCTACTGTATTACATATGATATAATAGTATAGTGGTATAGTTCAATAAAGTAATATATAATCCCAATATTGTGTTACACTTTCCATTGAAATTCTAATAGGTTTATGTTGGTTAAAATTGTTTTCATTTTTAAATATTGTATTGTTCTTTCATTGTTGTTGTTGTTGCACTACAAATGTGCAGTATGCATCGGAATTTGTTTGTATTTTTTTTTTCCAAATAATAATTTGGCCCCTCAACAGTCTGAAGGATTGTGGACCGGCCCTCTGCTTAAAAAGGTTTGGGGACCCCTGGCATAGAACAATATTAGCATTATATATTACTACAGTAGAGTCTCACTTATCCAACACTCACTTATCCAACGTTCTGGATTATCCAATGCATTTTTGTAGTCAATGTTTTCAATACATCGTGATATTTTGGTACTAAATTTGTAAATACAGTAATTACTACATAGCATAACTGCGTATTGAACTAGTTTTTCTGTCAAATTTGTTGTATAACATGATGTTTTGGTGCTTAATTTGTAAAATCATAACCTAATTTGATGTTTAATAGGCTTTCCCTTAATCCCTCCTTATTATCCAACATATTCACTTATCCAACATTTTGCCAGCCCGTTTATGTTGGATAAGTGAGACTCTACTGTATATTGAATTATACCACTATATTGTAATATTATTAGTAATATTACATGTAATATATTTTATAGTTAATATTATTATATGGTACTATTATTAGTATTACATTGTAATATTTCTATCAATATTATATGTATATACAATGTTATATTATTAAAATTGATATAAAAAATATTATAAAACTGAGGGCGGGGGCCAGGTAAATGACCTTGGAGGGCCGCATCCGGCCCCCGGGTCTTAGTTTGGGGACCCCTGGTGAAGATCCATCCTTGGGGTCCTCCAAGGGTCCGTTCAGAACCGGTTGAGCTAAAACGCAGAGGAAGAAAAGGGTGGGAGGATGGAGGGGCCGCTCTTCTGCAAAGAGCTGAGAAAACATGGGAACTTCCCAGCTCCGATTCGGCTTCGGCACACCTGCATCCAATTCCCATTTCCCCACAGCCTCGTTGTCTGTTAAAGGGGAGAGGAATGAGGGGAAAGGAATGAGAGAAAGAGGAGGAGGGGGCTGCAATGCTGGTAATGAAAGCCCCCAACCCCCTCCAAGGCTGGGCCGGCTGGGCTGGGCTCCCATCAATTATTAAAGGAAATCGGTGCATTTCCTAGCAGAGGAGGCCGGCCGACAGCTGTTACAGGAAGGCCACCTCTTCCATGCGAAACAAGGGGGAAGAAGCAATGGGGGGAATCACGGGGGTCTTTGCATCAGGGCCAATGGGCATCAGGCCCCCAGCCCCATAGACAGACACACAATGTGCACTGGCCCAGTCCTGAGCTTGGGTTCGTCTCCACTACAGAATCCATGCCGTTTGATTCCACTTGAATCAGACTACATAGAGAAGCCATTGAAATCCACAAGCATGTGGACAACTTCAACAAAAAGGAGGAAATCATGAAAAGGAACAAAATCTGGATACCAGTATTCAAAAAAAAAAACTCCAAAACCAGAACAGTAAATAAGAAGCAACACTCTGAAAACAGAGGAGTTCCAGACATGGGAAGCAAGGGCAGCTAACGACTCTGAACAAAGGGTGCCCCAAAGCAGGAAGAAGCCATTAGAATAAGCTATTCAATGCTATACTATATTTATTTATTTTATTTATTTCCAGAATTTATACCCCGCCCTTCTCACCCGGGGGGACTCAGGGCGGCTTACACAGTTGGCAACATTTAATGCAAAGAACATAAGAATAAAACAAAAACAGTACATATAATCAATTAAAAAATACATCATTAAAATACATTATAAAATTAAAACATATGTAAATTAGATCCATTTGTCTAAAAACCTCATGCTTCAGCCTTCAATCGGACCATGCCGACGTTATCATATTACTCGTTAAAAGCTTGTGCACACAGCCTACTATAACATTAACTATAACAATAATAGAGAAAAATAATACATGTACAGTAGAGTCTCACTTATCCAACACTCACTTATCCAACGTTCTGGATTATCCAACGCATTTTTGTAGTCAATGTTTTCAATATATCGTGATATTTTGGTGCTAAATAAATACAGTAATTACAACATAACATTACTGCGTATTGAACTGCTTTTTTCTGCCAAATTTGTTGTCTAACATGAAGTTTTGGTGCTTAATTTGTAAAATCATAACCTAATTTGATGTTTAATAGGTTTTTCCTTAATGCCTCCTTATTATCCAACATATTCGCTTATCCAACATTCTGCCGGCCCGTTTATGTTGGATAAGTGAGACTCTACATGAAAATGAACAAAATCTGGCTACCAGTATTAAAAAAAACTCCAAAATCAGAACAGTAAATAAGAAGCAGCACTCTGAAAACAGAAGAGTTCCAGACATGGGAACCAGGGGCAGCTAATGACTCTGAACAAAGGATGCCCCAAAGCAGGAAGAAGCCATTAGAATAAGCTATTCAATGCTATACTATAACATTAACTATAATAATAATAGAGAAAAATAATACAGTAGAGTCTCACTTATCAATACTCGCTTATCCAACGTTCTGGATTATCCAACGCATTTTTGTAGTCAATGTTTTCAATATACAGTAGAGTCTCACTTATCCAAGCTAAATGGGCTGGCAGAAGCTTGGATAAGTGAATATCTTGGATAATAAGGAGGGATTAAGGAAAAGCCTATTAAATATCACATTAGGTTATGATTTTACAAATTAAGCACTAAAACACCATGTTATACAACAAAACTGACAGAAAAAGTAGTTCAATACGCAGTAATGTTATGCTGTAATTACTGTATTTACGAATTTAGCACCAAACTATCACGATGTATTGAAAACATTGACTACAAAAATGGGTTGGATTATCCAGAGGCTTGGATAAGTGAGGCTTGGATAAGTGAGACTCTACTGTATTAACAAAACTCCAAAACCAGAACAGTAAATAAGAAGCAACACTCTGAAAACAGAGGAGTTCCAGACATGGGAACCAAGGGCAGCTAACGACTCTGAGCAAAGGATGCCCCAAAGCAGGAAGAAGCCATTAGAATAAGCTATTCAATGCTATACTATAACATTAACTATAATAATAATAGAGAAAAATAATACAGTAGAGTCTCACTTATCCAACACTCGCTTATCCAACTTTCTGGATTATCCAACGCATTTTTGTAGTCAATGTTTTCAATATATCGTGATATTTTGGTGCCAAATTCATAAATACAGTAATTACTACATAGCATTACTGCGTATTGAACAACTTTTTCTGCCAAATTTGTTGTATAACATGGTGTTTTGGTGCTTAATTTATAAAACCATAACCTAATTTGATGTTTAATAGGCTTTTCCTTAATGCCTCCTTATTATCCAACATATTCGCTTATCCAACATTCTGCCGGCCTGTTTATGTTGGATAAGTGAGACTCTACTGTAAATGTAATAATACCAATAATAATAGAGAAAAATAATACATGTACCATACATTCTCGAGTATAAGCTGACCCAAATATAAGCCAACCAGGACCCTCACCCGAGTATAAGCCGAGGGGGGCTTTTTCAGTCTTAAAAAGAGGGCTGAAAAACTAGGCTTATACTCAAGTATATACAGTAATTTCGACAGAAAGGAGGAAACCAGGAACATGAACAAAATCTGGCAACCAGTATTAAAAAAAAACTCCAAAATCAGAACATTAAATAAAGAGCAACACTCTGAAAAGAGAAGAATTCCAGACAGGAATCAATCAGGGGGCAGCTAACGACTCTGAACAAAGGATTCCCCCAGTCCAGGAGGTGAGGCTGGGAAGGCCATTTAATGCTAACAAAGGAGATTAATTACAACATCCACACTGGGCTCCAACAGACAAGAGTTCATCCGCTCACCCAGGAACATCCAGATATATAAACCTTCCTTGCTTAGTTTCTCCAAACCTCACTATCTCTGAGGATGCCTGTCATAGATGTGGGCGAAACGTCAGGAGAGAATGCTTCTGGAACATGGCCATACAGCCCGGAAAACATACAACAACCCTGTGATTCTGGCCATGAAAGCCTTCGACAACACACTGATTCCACTTTTTTTTACCATGCTATGGTATTCTAGGGCTGGATCGACACTGCTATATAAAACCCAGACTATATGCTTTAAACTGGATTATATGGCAGTGTAGACTCATACAACCCACTTCAAAGCAGATCATGTGGATTATTTGCTTTGATAATCTGGATTATACACCCTAGGAGTTCTCCTTTTTACGAGTTTTTTTTTAGCCTTCCCTGCCAAGGAATGCTGCTGTCTCACCAAACTACAAATCCCAGGATTTCATAGCTGTGACTATTCAAGTGGTGTCAAACTGCATTAATTTTGCTGTGTAGATGCACCCAAGGACTCTTTAGTTGTTCCAATGTGATTCTTTGGTCGACATCCACTGGAAGTTGATTTAAGGCTCCCTTGGCACTGTCATATGACTTTTCTGAATCCAAATTGTCTGCTTTGAACTGGATTACCGTATATGATCGAGTATAAGCCGAGTTTTCAGCTCTTTTTAGGGCTAAAAAGCTGCCCTCGGCTTATATTCAAATGAGGGTCCAGGCCAGTTTATATTCAGGTGGGCTTATACTCAAATATATAGGTAACTAGCTGTGCCCGGCCACGCGTTGCTGTGGCAAAGTGGTGGTGGTATTGGTTAAAAATTGTTGTGTAATTTTTATTTGACGTTATTTGTATTTTTTAATTAATTTTATTCTAAGTTATCTTTTTATTTATTATATTTTATTATTTTCTTGTATTATTTTTAGTTATTTTCTGTTATTATAGTATTTTATTGTATTAATTTTTAGAGTTTTTTATTATTTTTTATTGGGTTGCTAGGAGACCAAGTTGGAGGAGCTTAGCCTTCTAACTGGCAGCAATTGGATAAAAGCAATTATTCCTCTCTCTCTAATTAGGACTTTATTTTTCTTTTCTTTTTGTTGTATCAATCTAGAGGCGTGGATGATGGGTTGTGTTGTCTTTTATATATATAGATCAGAATTTGAGAGTATTATTAAAGTCTTATTATTATCTTAAATTACAGTTTTGTGTAAATATTAAAAAACATTTAACCTATGGATACCTCAATTAATGTCATTTTATTGGTACAGTAGAGTCTCGCTTATCCAACATAAACGGGCCGGCAGAATGTTGGATAAGTGAAAATGTTGGGATAATAAGGAGGGATTAAGGAAAAGCCTATTAAACATCATATTACGTTATGACTTTACAAATTAAGCACCAAAACATCATGTTTTACAACAATTTGACAGAAAAAAACAGTTCAATACACTGTAACGTTATGTAGTAATAACTGTATTTATGAATTAAGCAACAAAACATCGTAATGTATTGAAAACATTATTACAAAAACACTGACTACTAAAAGGCAGACTGCGTTGGATAACACAGAATGTTGCATAAGTGAAGGTTGGATAACTGAGACTCTACTGTATCTATTTTTATTTTTGAAATTTACCCGTAGCTGCTGCATTTCCCACCCTCGTCTTATACTCAAATCAATAAGTTTTCCCAGTTTTTTGTGGTAAAATTAGGTGCCTAGGCTTATATTTGGATCGTCTTATACTCGAGTATATACGGTATGTGGCATTGTAGACTCAAGCCACCTCTACACTGCCATATAAAATCCAGATTATCTGCTTTGAACTGGATTATATGGCAGTATAGACTCATATTATCCAGTTCAAAGCAGATAATGTGATAATGTGATTTGATAATACGGATTACATGGCGGTGCAGAAGGGGCCACAGGCTCAAATAATCCAGTTCAAAGCAGATAATCTAGATTCAGAAACTAAATGATATGGCAGTGTATCCAGCCATAAAAGTGTTTACTAAACAAACAAGCATAAGAGGAAAGTTACTTTTTTGCAATGTCACAATAACCTAATAAGAACTCATTACTACCTGAATGCTATCACATGTAATGGTAAATTAACTGAAAAGTACGGGGGTTGAATGAAAAGTAATGCCTCCACCTTTGTTACTTTGGTTTGGATGGGAATATTTTAATAAATCAAATGCAGAAATAATACTTAGAATGTGCTCTTTAACTGCCACTATTCACTTTTCCACATCATCACCAGACAATTGGATACATTTCTGCCAACAATGAACATGTTTTCTGAAGCCGTCACGGAAGAAGTTGACACTCTGTTTCCACAACCGGCGTCTCACAGGACCCATCGTGCACAGATCTTCCAATAGCCAAGCAAAGCAATAATGTGACCCACACGTTCTTGTGAAATGCCGATTATGCTGGAAATTTCTCTCTGAGTGATACGACGATCGTCCTGAATCAATCTGCCAACCTTTTGCTTGTGAAACTCAGTGGTTGCTGTCACAGGGCATCCAACTCTTTGTTTGTCACACAAGTCAGATGTTCCCATCTCAACATCTTTAAACTTACTCACCCAACGACTCAAAGGACTCACATCAACACATCACCGTAAACAGCTTGCATCCTCTGGTGAATCTCCTTTGGGGTGACACCTTCTGCTGTCAAGAATTCAGTGACTGCATGTTGCTTAAGTCACATTGACCGACCGTCTGCGCAGGGTTCTATACTTCGCACTTTAACAACACAACTGTTCAATGCTAAGGCTTCCCCGTCTGCGCAAGGTTCCATACTTTGCACTTTAACAACACAACTGTTCAATGCTAAGGCTTCCCTACCTGAGCAAGGTTCCATACTTTGCACTTTAACAACACAACCGTTCAATGCTAAGGCTTCCCCATCTGCGCAAGGTTCCATACTTGGCACTTTAACAACACAACCGTTCAATGCTAAGGCTTCCCCGTCTGCGCGGGGTTCCATACTTCACACTTTAACAACACAACCGTTCAATGCTAAGGCTTCCCCATCTGCGCAGGGTTCCATACTTCGCACCTTAACAACACAACCGTTCAATGCTAAGGCTTCCCCGTCTGCGCAGGGTTCCATACTTTGCACTTTAACAACACAACTGTTCAATGCTAAGGCTTCCCCGTCTGTTCAGGGTTCCATACTTTGCACTTTAACAACACAACTGTTCAATGCTAAGGCTTCCCCGTCTGCGCAGGGTTCCATACTTTGCACTTTAACAACACAACTGTTCAATGCTAAGGCTTCCCTATCTGCGCAAGGTTCCATACGTCTCACTTTAACAACACAACCGTTCAATGCTAAGGTTTCCCCGTCTGTGCAGGGTTCCATACTTTGCACTTTAACAACACAACCGTTCAATGCTAAGGCTTCCCCGTCTGCGCAGGGTTCCATACTTTGCACTTTAACAACACAACCGTTCAATGCTAAGGTTTCCCCGTCTGTGCAGGGTTCCATACTTTGCACTTTAACAACACAACCGTTCAATGCTAAGGCTTCCCCGTCTGCGCAGGGTTCCATACTTTGCACTTTAACAACACAACCGTTCAATGCTAAGGTTTCCCCGTCTGTGCAGGGTTCCATACTTTGCACTTTAACAACACAACCGTTCAATGCTAAGGCTTCCCCGTCTGCGCAGGGTTCCATACTTTGCACTTTAACAACACAACCGTTCAATGCTAAGGTTTCCCCGTCTGTGCAGGGTTCCATACTTTGCACTTTAACAACACAACCGTTCAATGCTAAGGCTTCCCCGTCTGCGCAGGGTTCCATACTTTGCACTTTAACAACACAACCGTTCAATGCTAAGGCTTCCCCGTCTGCGCAGGGTTCCATACTTTGCACTTTAACAACACAACCGTTCAATGCTAAGGGTTTCCCGTCTGTCAAATGGAATAATAACAATAATAATAATAACAATGGAATAACCTACTCCAATCGCTAACCTGGCTGCAGCATTATAGTAATCTAATCATCCAAAATAAACATTGCAAAGAGAAATTCCAAGCCAGAAATCCCAGGCAACAAGGGAAGAGTAAGGAAGGGGTATGGTTTATTTCAGCGGCTCACAGAGCCCAGAAAACTTATTTTTCCAAAATGCCTGGAATCCTGCCTGCTCTCCATTCGGCAAGGCTGGTTGGGGGAATCCAGGGCTTGTCATTCATCCCAAAACAGTAGATATATATTTTTTTTTTTACTATTCCTGTGGTGACTGCTTATTTCTAGCCTCCCAACCCAAGCTTGCATTTTGCTTTGGCTCCTGGCAGCGGGGAATCCCAAAACGCTAGTTGTTTCTGTGACACACCACGGAACAAAACCTAAGGAAAAGGGGAAACTTAACACATTGGGTTGTTGTATGTTTTCCGGGCTGTATGGCCATGTTCCAGAAGCATTCTCTCCTGACGTTTCGCCCACATCTATGGCAGGCGTCCTCAGAGAAAACCCTTTCCTTTTCCCCCTCAGCTGCTTAAGCTAACCTAAAGACTGCAGGTTCGAATCCAACCTGGGGGGAGGAGCGTGGATGAGCTCCCCCTGTCAGCTTCAGCTCCATGAGAGAAGCTTCCCACAAGGATGGCAAAACATCAAAACATCCGGGCATCCCGGGACAACATCCTTGTAGATGGTCAAGTCTCTCACACCAAAAGTTCGAAGCCCGGGTTGGGTAAAGCCCCCAAACATTAAACAGCCCAGCTTGCTGTTTACCTAAGCAGCCTGAAAGACAGTTGCATCTGTCAACTAGGAAATTTAGGTACGCTTTATGTGGGAGGCTAATTCAACTAATTTAGTAAAGGTAAAGGTTTCTCCTGACGTTAAGTCCAGTTGTGACCAACTTTGGGGGTTGGTGCTCATCTCCATTTCTAAGCCGAAGAGCCGGCGTTGTCCATAGACACCTCAAAGGTCATGTGGCCACTGACATGACTGCATGGAGCGCCCTTACCTTCCCGCCGGAGCGGTACCTATTTATCTACTCACATTGGCATGTTTTCGAACTGCTAGGTTGGCAGGGGCTGGGGCTAACAGTGGGCGCTCATTCCGCTCCCGGGATTTGAACCTGGCACCTTTCGGTCCGCAAGTTCAGCAGCTCAGCGCTTTAACACACTGTGCCACCAGGGGCACTAATTTACAACACCATAAAACTGCCAGCAGAACGGGGAAAGGAATGAGGAAGTACAGCACTCGGTGTCACTCGTGGATGATGAAGCAACAGCTCCCCCTGTGGCCGGAATCGAGCATACCCTCATGAAGCTGGAAATGTTAAATTGCCTCTGTGTGTGTCTATACTGTGTGTTGTTTGTCTGGTGGTATTGAATGTTTGCCATATATATGTTTACTGTAATCCGCCCTTAGTCCCCTTCGGGGTGAGAAAGAAGGGTGGAATATAAACACTGTAAATAAAATAAATAAACAATGTCTTCAAACTCCAGGAAAGGAGATTCCACCTGAACATGAGGAAGAACTTCTTAACTGTGAGAGCTGTTCAGCAGTGGAACTCTCTGCATTAGAGTGTGGTGGAGGCTCCTCCTTTGGATGCTTTTAAGCAGAGGCTGGATGGCCATCTGTCGGGGGTGCTTTGAATGCAATTTTCCTGCTCCTGGGCAGAATGGGGTTAGACTGGATGGCCCACGGGATCTCTTCCAACTCTAGATTATATGATTCTATGATCTCCCAAAATCACAACTTCTGCAAGTTCAGGCATTACCAAAACTTACCAAGTTTTTTCCCTTAAAGTTCACATTCAGGAATATATATTAAAATAGCAAATAGTAAGGTGAAAATGCAGACCATGACATCATAAGATCTGGGGAAATGGGTCCCATTTCATGGTTAGGAGCTTGGACAGAGTAAAATGAAGCAAGGTTAACACTTTATGTCTTGTCTATCTGCTCCATGAATGGTTTTGTTAACTACCATATATACTCGAGCATAAGCCAACCCGAATATAAGCCGAGGCACCTAATTTTACAACAAAAAACTGGGAAAACATTGACTCCAGTATAAGCCGAGATACCAATAAAATTGCATTAATTGAGGCATCAGTAGTTTAAATGTTTTTGAATCTTTACATCAAACTGTAATTTAAGATAAGACTGTCCAACTCTGATTAAATCATTATTCTCATCTTCTTCAATGTAAATGTGCTTATGTATCCTTTTAATAATAATAGAGTGAAATAATAAATGTGATAATAATAATAAATGCAGTAAAATAGTAAATGTAATAATATATAGAGTAAAAAAATAAATGTATTAATAATAATAAAACTAGAGTAAAATAAACATAAAGGTAGCAACAATAATAGAGTAAAATAATAAATGTAATAATAATAATTAATAGAGTAAAATAATAAATGTAACAATACCAATAATAATAGAGAAAAATAATAAATACAGTAGAGTCTCACTTATCCAACATAAACGGCCCGGCAGAATGTTGGATAAGTGAATATGTTGGATAATAAGGAGGCATTAAGGAAAAGCCTATTAAACATCAAATTAGGTTATGATTTTACAAATTAAGCACCAAAACATCATGTTAGACAACAAATTTGGCAGAAAAAGTAGTTCAATACGCAGTAATGCTATGTAGTAATGACTGTATTTATTAATTTAGCACCAAAAATATCACGATATACAGTAGAGTTTCGCTTATCCAACGTTCTGGATTATCCAACGCATTTTTGTAGTCAATGTTTTCAATACATCGTGATATTTTGGTGCCAAATTCGTAAATACAGTAATTACTACATAGCATTATTGAACTACTTTTTCTGTCAGATATGTCTTATAACATGATGCTTTGGTGCTTAATTTGTAAAATCATAGCCTAATTTGATGTTTAATAAGCTTTTCCTTAATGCCTCCTTATTATCCAACATATTCGCTTATCCAACATTCTGCCGGCCCGTTTATGTTGGATAAGTGAGACTCTACTGTATTGAAAACATTGACTACAAAAATGTGTTGAATAATCCAGAACGTTGGATAAGCGAGTGTTGGATAAGTGAGACTCTACTGTATACCATATATACTTGAGTATAAGCCGACCTGAATATAAGCCCACCAGGACCCTCATCCGAGTATAAGCCGAGGAGGTTTTTTTTTTCAGTCCTAAAAAAAAGGCTTATACTTGAGTACAGTATTTAAAGACTTTATGTACATTTCCGTTTGTTGGTTTAGTAAAAAATATGATAAAACAAAAACGGAGCAGGGATTGGGGCCAGGAGCAGATTCACAGAGATGAACAGACAACGGAAATGAATCGAATAGAGAAAGAGGTGAAATTATATTACAATTTCATGAGCCAATTAGACAGGCAGAAGCTGGAACGGAGCCGGGAAATGGGAATGCTGCAACCATTAGAATAAACAGGATTTACTCATGAGGAGGCATATAGGACATTATAGGGAATGGAGAGAAATATGGTGAGATAGGAATACAATTGATAAAGCAGTTTGGGTTGTGTTAATACAGAGAGATCCTCTCAGTGAAAGTCATATTAAAATGAGTTTATCTTCTGTTTGCCTAACCAGGACAACGTTAATGCTAAGATTTCTTTTTTTTAACAGCCAAAAACCTCCCTGGAAGAATTCTGCTTAGATAATTCAAATAAAAAAACAATATTATATTCCGCCCCTGTCTTCTCCATCGTGCTTTCTTGGACACTCTTTGTTTAATGCAGCAATTTAAGGAGAATGGTTCCATCCGATATAAAGGTGAAATGCCATATCATGGTGACATCTACAAAATGCACTCACATCTATATATATATATAAAGGATAAAAAAAAAATCGGCCTAGGACAAAACAACAAAACTACACATCCCAGAAACACTAAACTTGGCAACACATCATCCATGCCTCTAGGTTGATACAACAAAAAGAAAAGAAAAATAAAGTCCTAATTAGAGGGAAAGGAATAATTGTTTTTATCCAATTGCTGCCAGTTAGAAGGCTAAGCTCCGCCAACTTGGCCTCCTAGCAACCCACTCAGCCCAGGGGACAGGCAGAGTTAGGCCTCTTCCACACTGCCTATAAAATACAGATTATCTGATTTTAACTGGATTATATGGCAGTGTAGACTCAAGGCCCTTCCACATAGCTATATTACCCATTTATAATGGACTTAATGTAAGGTAAAACCTTTACCCTTTACCTTAACTAGCACCAATTCCTCAATACTTTATTTCCCATACCACCAGACTTCGCCACTCAACGCGTGGCTGGGCACAGCTAGTAATCCATAAAATGTCACAAAAGATTTTAGGAACCAAATACAAATTAAAACCAGAAATGTACCTCTTAGGATTAATAACCACATTAAATAAAAATGAAGATAGAGATTTATTTTTCATGAGCTGGACCACTTTCACAACCACCATGTCAGGCTACACAGAGAAACCATTGAAATCCACAGGCATGTGGACAATTCCAACAGAAAGGAGGAAACCATGAAAATGAACAGTATTTATTTTTTTAAAAAAAGCTCTAGAATTAGGACAGTAAATAAAAAGCAACTCTCTGAAAACTGGGGAATTCCAGACAGGAAGCAATCCGGGCTGGCTAACACCTCCCAACAAAGGATTTCCCCCAGACCTTGAAGCTGCAAGGCTATTCAATGCTGATCAAGGTGGTCAGTTACAACATTCACACTTGCCTCAAACAGACAGAAGTTCTTTCTTTCTCCCACCCTGGACATCATTCCACAGATATATAAAACCCACTTGCCTAGTTTCCAACAGACCTCATAACCTCTGAGGATGCCTGCCATAGATGCAGGCGAAATGTCAGGAGAGAATGCTTCTGGAACATGGCCAGACAGCCTGGAAAACTCAAACGCAACCCAACACTAATGGTGTTTTTCAGATATTGTCAGGTCCTCATATTAACAGTATATTACAAAATGCAGAACATTTCTTGGAAAGTAATCCAGCAACACATGGTTAGGGTAATTTTATTCTCTTCCGGATCATTAGGGAAAACCTAGACTTGTACAACTCAATCCTGTCATGGCTAAATATGCTTTTTCCCCCTCCATCCCAATCCACAGACTTTATTCATAACAGATCCAAACTCTCCTTTGGTTGAGTGTTTTGAAACGGCAAAGGGAGTTGTTCCCAAATCCAAATTCAGGGACAGGATTTAACCCTGGATGAGAAACAGAGCTTCGAACCTGCACTGTGCAAATGATTGGAAAAAAAGAGAGATTCCACCTGAACATTAAGAAGAATATCCCTATCCACAGTGGAATACGCTGCTTTGGAGGGTGGAAAGGTTTTTCAAACAGGGGCTGGATAGCATCTGTCGGGAGGGTTTGGATTGTGTCTTCCCATCTGGAAGAAAAGGGTTGGAATGAATGACCTCTGGAGATCTCTTCCCATTCTACGATCCCTCCGTTTCTCAACTCTTTCTATGATCCACAACTACCACCATCATCTCCATCATCGTTCATTTTTTACCCACATCTCCTTATGGCTCTATGGGTTCATGTACACTGCAGAATCAATGAACTTTTGACATCGATTTAATCACTATGGAATCCAGGGAATTGTAGTTTGGTAAGGCACCAGTATTCTTTAGCAGGGGAGGCTAAAGATGTTGCAAAAACTTACAACTCCCAGCAATCTGTAGCATTTGGCCACAGCAGTTACAACAAATGCAATTAAGGCCAAGATCGAAAAATCAGCTGATGACCCAAAACGCAGACTGTGCAAGGAAGCTGATGAAACCATCGACCATAACCTCAGCTGCTGTAAGAAAATTGCACAGACAGACTACAAACAGAGGCACAACTCTGTGGCCCAAATGATCCATTGGAACTTATGCCTCAAGTACCACCTCCCAGCAGCAAAGAACTGGTGGGATCACAAACCTGCAAAAGTCTTGGAAAATGAGCACGCAAAGATACTGCGGGACTTCCGAATCCAGACTGACAAAGTTCTGGAACACAACACACCAGACATCACAGTTGTGGAAAAGAAAAAGGTTTGGATCATTGATGTTGCCATCCCAGGTGACAGTCGCATTGACGAAAAACAACAGGAAAAACTCAGCCGCTATCAGGACCTCAATATTGAACTTCAAAGACTCTGGCAGAAACTAGTACAGGTGGTCCCGGTGGTGATGGGCACATTGGGTGCCGTGCCAAAAGATCTCAGCTGGCATTTGGAAACAATAGATATTGACAAAATTACGATCTGCCAACTGCAAAAGGCCACCCTGCTGGGATCTGCACGCATCATCCGAAAATACATCACACAGTCCTAGACACTTGGGAAGTGTTCGACTTGTGGTTTTGTGATACGAAATCCAGCATATCGATCTTGTTTGCTGTGTTATAATAAAATAATAATAATAATAATACTTTTTTTTATACCCTGCCTCCATTTCCCAGGAGGGACTCAGGGCGGCTTACATGGGGCCAAGCCCAGATAAAACAATAAAACACAAGGAAACATCAAAATCCAAACACAGTTATTAAAATCCAACATTCCAAAACAAAACAAAAGAAATATTAATCATATTAAAAGCACATTAAAACATGGATTTGGCACCCAAGTAAAAAGATAAAAACGAGCTGGGCAAAGTGCAGTGTGTAAATATTGAGTCACGAGGTAGTTGAATGAATACAGCCAACAGCAGCAAACAACAGCAGAGCTTTCCAAACATTTCATGATGGGGGCGAAATACGATTTTTCCTGACGTACGTCATTTCGCGACACAGTAATTCGGTTTCACGAGCAAACTAGAGGTTAAACCAACTCCTTAGAAAAGGTGCCACCACACACATAAAACTGTAATAACAAAATGCATGGGGAACGCAACAGATCTCATGAAGGCTTTTCATTGGCATTTTAAAAAAATAAATAATATATTGCTTATTTCACAAAGACATAGGCTGGATCTACACTGCCCTATATTCCAGGACCTGACCCCAGATTATCTGTTTATCCCAGATTATCTGCCAGTGTAGACTCATATAATCCACTTCAGAGATTGCTCCTTACGCTCACACGATACACCTGTGCACTGCAGCCAAATGTGTTGCAACATCCAGTTTGCAAAGCTTTGCTCTACAATTTAGATGCACCTTCTGATTCTATACCGGAAAGCCTTCCATGAGAGAGAGAGAGATGTATAAATCTGGGAGATATAGCAATTAATTGGGCTTCCCAGTGGCAACATTTGGAGCAAAAGGAATTTAGGCACCCAATTTGCCAGGTATCCTATTAGATTTGGAAGGTGTCACCCCAACACTTGGACTGCAAACCCACAAATGACACAAGATCACATCAACTGGTCTTGCAAAGCATCCGCCTCAATCTATATATATAAAAGGGTAATGGAATCACGGCACCGGACAAAACAACTAAACTAAATGCCCCACAACCTCAAAAATTGACAGCACAACCTCTCATCCATGCCTCTACGTTCATACAACAAAAAGAAGAGAAAAATTAAGTCCTAGCCACAGTAACGCGTGGCCGGGCACAGATAGTGGCTTATAAACTATGAACAGATAAGAGAAACCTGGATGTTGTGCAAAGGAAGAACAGCATTTGATGCTAAGGATGAACCAAGCTGGGATTTGAGGTGAACTAAGTACTGGAGACCCTATCCATCCCATCTCGCAACGTTCATCTCCGCTCCGGACCGTAATTCTAATTTCCTTTGTTGACGGCACTTCAAACTCCCGTCAAGCAAGACGGAGACGTCAAAGGTCAGGGGACGTTTTGGGATCAATACGAAATCAATTCAAATAATAATAAAGAAAAGGAGCCCACTCTCATAACCCTTGAGCCCTGGCAGAAATGACTCATATATCCCGACGTATCGACCGAGGAAAATAATTGGAAGAAAGAGGAAGAGCGAAGGATAGGGAAGAGTTTGAAAATGCTGCGATAGCCAGCAACAAAGAGGGATAAAACACACAGGCATGAAAAAGTTAAACCGATGGGAGATCCTTAAACATTGTTTGTCATCATTTCGTTTTTTCCAAAAAAGAAGAACTTTACAAAACTAGTTGAAAATTGGAAATGAATGAGAAGGGAATGTTCTCCCTTTTATCTCCAGCATCAGGAAGAACTCTTTCCAACACCCGTTCCCTCTCTTGCTCTTTCTTTTTTTTTCCATCCAGAAGTGTTAATTTCAATAACGCTTTCTAACAGCTTGAGAACAAGAAATGCAACACTAGTTTCAGGGCATATATATATATATATATATATATATATATATATATATATATATATATATATATTCATATAAATGTTATCTGATACTGCCTGTCACTTCCAGTCAAAACTGTTTTCGATTCTGCTGAAAGATACATCTGAAAACAGTTACGTTCCTGCAAGGTCCTAATGGTTTGTGCGCAACTGGAAGAGCAACAACACTAAGCGTATGTTTGGGAATAAAAGGTGTGTTTACTCCCTCTTACTTAATACCAGCGCCTGTGTTTTGACAATGAGACTGAATAGACTAAAATGACAATGCTGAAAAAAAAATGATAACAACTCAAAGCATTCAGAAAACTCTTAAATCTCCAATCAGACAACTATAGAATCGATCATATACTTTTGATGACCGGATCTATCATATGCATGTCTTATTGGAGTCATTATGAAGTTGTTTTGAGTCTCAATCAAGATAATAAGGATAATAATTGACAGAAATTAGAGCAATTAATACTTTTCACTATCTAAAAAACATTCTGAAAACTCTCTTTTTAAGTCTCCAATCAGACAACGGTGGAATCAATCCTATACTTTGATACCTGAATGATAAGGATAAGAACTGGCAGAAAATAGAGCAATTAATACTTTTCAGTATCTAAAAACATTCTGAAAACTCTCTTTTTAAGTCTCCAGTTAGACAACAGTGGAATCAATCATATACTTTTGTTACCTGCATGATAAATCTGTCATGCGCATGTGTTACTGGAGTAATTCGCCTATTTTGGGTTTCGATGAAGACAGAAAAGCGGGGCATAATAGCATAATAATAATCAATATATTATTATCTAAAAACATTCTGAAAACTCTCTTTTTAAGTCTCCAATCAGACAACCATGGAATCAATCATATACTCTTGATACCTGAATGATAAATCTATCACGTGCATGTGTTACTGGAGTAATTCGCCTATTTTGGGTTTCAATGAAGACAGAAAAGTGGGGCATAAGAGCATAATAATAATCAATATATTATTATCTAATAGCATAATAATAATCAATATATTATTATCTAAAAACATTCTGAAAACTCTCTTTTTAAGTCTCCAATTAGACAACGGTGGAATCAATCCTATACTTTTGATACCTGAATGATAAATCTGTCATGCGCATGTGTTACTGGAGTAATTCACCTATTTTGAGTTTCAATGAAGATAGAAAAGTGGGGCATAAGAGCATAATAATAATCAATATATTATTATCTAATAGCATAATAATAATCAATATATTATTATCTAAAAACATTCTGAAAACTCTCTTTTTAAGTCTCAGTCAGGCGATGATGGAATCAACCCATATAGGTTGATAACCAAATGATAAAATCCATCCTGCGCATGTGTTACTGGAGTAATTCGCCTGCTTTGGGTTTCGATCAAAAGCGAAAAGCGGGGAAGAATAACACAATCAATAAGAAACAGAACATACTTTTCCCCTGTCTGAAAATACTCCAGTTTGTGGAGTAATGGGAAAGATCAAACTAAGAGAGGGATCCAAGAGAGATGTAGAAGAAGGGAAAGAGTTGCAAGTGTTTCCAGTCTCCTTAAGGCAAGCTCTGCCCCGGTGAAAGGTGGGTGGCCCAAAAGCCCTTACCTTTGGGCGGCGGTGTTGGCGTCCAAGATGCCCGTGCTCTGCATCCACGACCTCACGGCCGACAGCCCGCCACTCAAGGGCTCTTCCTTCATGGTCAGCCCACCTCTGGGGAGACCCTCCTGGATGGAGAACATCAAAACAGCCTGGTCAGGTAGGCACTGAGCGGGTGGGCGGGCGGAAGAGAGGGAAAAGTTTGGGGCCTCCCTGGGTTTCCTTTTAGGTTTGGGCCAATAATCCTCAAACAGGGGGTCAGTGGGAGGGGGGTGGGCCAATCCCCCCTATGAAACTGCCCCGGCCTTTGGAGACAAAACCAAAACCAGCAACCAGCGCGGCTTCCTTGAGCCACCTGCCGCAAAAGCTCCAGGAGAAGGAGGTGAGACAGTCCAAAGGGAAGGAAGGAGAGGCAAACTCTTTGGGCTGGTTTGTTTGTTTCCAAGTGGCGGGGAGGGTGGGACTTGCAGTGGGAGGAGGAATTGGGGAGGGGGTGGGAGAGAGAGAAAGAAACAGTGAGTAGGAGGAGGAGGAGGAGGAAGAGAGGCTCTTTAGGAGCCAAGCAGCTGGAAAGAGAGGAGGGTGGGTTTTGCAGGCAGAGAAAGAAGGAGGGATGGAGGGAAGGAAGGAGGGAAGGAAGGAAGGAGGAGGGAATCACAGGAAGGAGAGGCAGAGATTGAAGACCCTGGGGAGAAGGGAGGGGTGGGGAAAACTCTGAAGAGGAGGAGGAGGGAGGAAGGAAGGAAAGAAGGAAGAGGAAGGAAGGAGTGGCAAGCCAGGAGGACCAGGGAAGGAAGAGGAGGATCCAATGCAGCAGCAGAAGCAACAACATCCCCATGTATCCTCTTCCTCCTTCTGAGCATCTTTATCTCAGAAGACAAGAAGGAAGGAAGGAGGAGGAAGGATGGAGGAGGAAACTGGCTGGACCACTGAGGAGGAGGAAGAAAGGCCAGCTGGATGGAGAAGGACAAGGAGAAGAAGAAGAAAGGATTGGGAAAGGAAGAGGAGGAGAAGGTAGAGAGGCAGTAAGTGAAGGAAAGGAGAAGCTGAGATGTTGAAGTTGGAAGGGATGGGGGAGAAGGGGCTGCTTCTTGCGACTGAGGAGAGGAAAACGGGGGAAGAGAAGGAGAAGGAATAGAAAGGCTGGGAGTCAAGAAGAAAGAGGCTGAGAGGAAGACTGGCTGGTGAAGGGATTGGAGAGGAGGAAGGAGTGGAAGGAAGGAAGGAATTGGGGAGGAAGAGGGCAAGAAGAGAAATTGGGAAGGAAGGAAGGAGGGGGGGAAGAGGAGGAGGAGGAGGAAGAGAGGCAGGCGAGGAGAGAAAGGAGAAGCTGAGATGTTGAAGTTGGAAGGGAAGGGGAGAAGGGGCTGCTTCTTGTGACTGGGGAGAGGAAAACAGGAGAAAAAGAAAGGGGGGAAGAGGACTGGAGGCCAAGAAGAGGCGAAGAAGAAGGAAGGAAGGCTGGTGAAAGGATTGGAGAGGAGGAAGGAGCAGAAGGAAGGAAAGAAGGAAGGAATGAAGGAAGGAATTGGGGAGGAAGAGGGCAAGGTGTAGAAGTCAGGAGGGATTCTTTCTGAAGGAAGGAGGAGAAGAGAAGAAGGAGGAGAAGAAATGGACAAGAAGTCCAGGAGAAGCTGAGATGAAGGCTGGCTGGTGAAGAACTCGGAAGGGACTGGAGAGGAGGAAGGTGCAGAAGGAAGGAAGGAATTGGGGAGAAAGTGGGTAATGTGGGGGAGTTTGGGAAGGAAGGGGGGAAGAGAAGGAGGAGGAGGAGGAGGAGGAAGAGAGCAGGCAAGGAGAGAAAGGAAAAGCTGAGATGTGAAAGTGCTCCATGTTGAAGTTGGAAGGGAAGGGGAGAAGGGGCTGCTTGTTGTGACTGAGGAGAGGAAACCAGGAGGGAAGAAGAAGGAGATAGAATAGAAAAGGTCAAGAAGAAAGAGGGAGGAAGACTGGCTGGTGAAGGGATTGGAGAGGAGGAAGGAGTGGAAGGAATCGGGGAGGAAGAGGGCAAGGAGAGAAGTTGGGAGGGAAGAAAAGGAGGAGGAAGAAGAGAGGCAGGAGAGGAGAGAAAGGAGAAGCTGAGATGTTGAAGTTGGAAGGGAAGGGGGAGAAGGGGCTGCTTCTTGTGACTGGGGAGAGAGAACCAGGGAAGGAAGTAAGAGGAGTGGAGGTCAAGAAGAGGCTGAGAGGAAGGAAGGCTGGTGAAGGGTTTGGAGAGGAGGAAGGAGCAGAAGGAAGGAAGGAATTGGGGAGAAAGACAGAAAGGTGTAGAAATCAGGAGGGATTCTTTCTGAAGGAAGGAGGAGAAGAGAAGAAGGAGGTGAAGAAATAGACTGGAAGGTCAAGAAGAGGCAGAGAAGAAGGAAGGAAGGCTGGTGAAGGGTTTGGAGAGGAGGAAGGAGTGGAAGGAAGGAAGGAAGGAAGGAATTGGGGAGGAAGAGAGAGAGAGGTGTGGGAGTTGGAAGGCATTCCTTTTGAGTGTGGAATAGGGGAAGGAAGGAGGAGAAGAAACAGAAAGACTGGAAGTCCAGGAGAAGCTGAGATGAAAGCTGGCTGGTGAAGAAGTTGGGAGGGATTGGAGAGGTGGAAGGAGCAGAAGGAAGGAAGGAATGGGGAAGAAGGAGAAGAGGGCGAGGTGGAGGAGTTGGGAAGGATTCCTTCTGGGTGTGGAATAGGGGAAGAGAAGGAGAGATGTGGAAGGTGCTCCATGTTGAAGTTGGAGGGGAAGGGGAGAAGGGGCTGCTTCTTGTGACTGGGGAGAGAGAACCAGGGAAGGAAGGAAGGAAGAGGAGTGGAGAAGAAGGAAGGAAGGAAGGAAGGAAGGAAGGAAGGAAGGAAGGAAGGAAGAAAGGAAGGCTGGTGAAGGGTTTGGAGAGGAGGAAGGAGCAGAAGGAAGGAAGGAAGGAATTGGGGAGAAAGTGGGCAATATGGGGGAGCTGGGAAGGAAGGAGGGAAGAGAAGGAGGAGAAAGAAGAGAGGCAGTAGAGGAGAGAAAGGAGAAGCTGAGATGTTGAAGTTGGAAGGGAAGGGGAGAAGGGGCTGCTTGTTGTGACTGGGGAGAGAGAACCAGGGAAGGAAGGAAGAGGAGTGGAGGTCAAGAAGAGGCTGAGAGGAAGGAAGGAAGGAAGGAAGGAAGGAAGGAAGGAAGGAAGGAAGGAAGGAAGGAAGGAGAGAAGGAAGGAAGGAAGGAAGGAAGGAAGGAGAGAAGGAAGGAAGGAAGGAAGGAGAGAAGGAAGGAAGGAAGGAAGGAAGGAAGGAAGGAAGGAAGGAGAGAAGGAAGGAAGGAAGGAAGGAAGGAGAGAAGGAAGGAAGGAAGGAAGGAAGGGAGGGAGGGAAGGAAGGAGAGAAGGAAGGAAGGAAGGAAGGAGAGAAGGAAGGAAGGAAGGAAGGAAGGAAGGAAGGAAGGAAGGAAGGAAGGAGAGAAGGAAGGAAGGAAGGAAGGAAGGAGAGAAGGAAGGAAGGAAGGAAGGAAGGGAGGGAGGGAAGGAAGGAGAGAAGGAAGGAAGGAAGGAAGGAAGGAAGGAAGGAAGGAAGGAAGGAAGGAAGGAGAGAAGGAAGGCAGGCTGGTGAAGGGTTTGGAGAGGAGGAAGGAGCAGAAGGAAGGAAGGAAGGAATTGGGGAGAAAGAGGGCAAGGTGTAGAAGTCAGGAGGGATTCTTTCTGAAGGAAGGAGGAGAAGAGAAGAAGAAATAGACTGGAAGTCCAGGAGAAGCTGAGACGAGGGCTGCCTGGTTTGGAGAGGAGGAAGGAGCAGAAGGAAGGAATTGGGGCGAAAGAGAGAGAGAGGTGGGGGGGGGGGGTTGGGAGGGATTCTTTCTGAGTGTGGAATAGGGGGAGGTGGGGAGGGGGCGGAGGGGCCTCTTTCTCTGCTGGGCTCCCTTCGAGGGAGGGCAGGGGAGACCCTTCCTCCTCCTCCTCCTCCTCCTGCCGCTCCCCCCTCCCTGCGGGGCCTGCTTTTACCGCGGCGGGGGGGAGCCTGGGGGTCCGGCGAGGGCCCTGCGCTGCCCGGCCATGGCGCCTCCGCCTTCCTCCTCCTCCTCCTCCTCCTGCTTCTGGGCCGGGGAGCAGCGGCAGGGGCGGCGTGGGCGTGGGGAGCAAGAGCAGCAGGAGCCTCCTCCGGCGGGGGTCCCCGGGGAGAAGGGCGCCTCCGCTTCTCCTCCTCCTCCTCCTCCGCCGCCGCCGCTGGGCCTCCTCTTCCTCCTCCTCCTCCTCTTCTTCCTCCTCCTCTTCGTCCGGGAGCAGGAGCATGAGCAGGGCCAGCCAGGGCTGCCCGGGGGCGGGGAGGGGGCTGCTTCCTTGGGGGGCGGCTGCGGCTGCTCCTCCGGCCGGGCCGAGCCGGGCCATGCCTCCTCCGCCGCCTCCCCAGGGAGGGAGGAGGGAGAGGAGGGGGAGGGGGAGGAGGAGGGAGGAAGGGGAGGGGGAGGGGGAGGCCCGCAGGGAGGGAGGGAGGGAGGGAGGGCAGGGGAGGGGGCTGGCCAGGCCCGGCCGGGCTGACATCATCCGGGAGGGGAGGGGACCGGGGGAGGGAGGGAGGGAGGGACCCCCCCCCCCATAGGATGTAGGAAAGGCCCACCGCCGGAAGGAAGCCCCCCCCCCTTTTCTCCCTCAACTCCACATCTAGAGGGAACAAGATCGTGTTGTCGAAGGCTTTCACGGCCAGGATCACAGCGTTGTTGTGTGTTTTCCGGGCCATGTCCCAGAAGCATTCTCTCCTGACGTTTCGCCCACATCTAGGGCAGGCATCCTCAGAGGTTGTGAGATACCCTGTTTCCCCTAAAATAAGACATCCCCAAAAAATAAGACCTAGCAGAGGTTTTGCTGAATTGCTAAATATAAGGCCTCCCCCGAAAGTAAGACCTAGGCAAGTTTTTGTTTTGAAGCATACCCAACAATCAGACCACCAGAGCATGCAGGACTGGTAAATGTACATACCATAGATTGTTGTACATGGAAATAATGGTAGTAACAAGAAATTCCTGATAGGATTCACAGTTTGTCTGGTTATGCTGGTTTGTGATGACAACTACTGTACAGTACATAATAAATGTTCATGTTTTTATTCAACAATAACTGAATTCTTCTTCATGGAAAAATAAGACATCCCCTGAAAATAAGACCTAGTGCATCTTTGGGAGCAAAAATTAATATAAGACACTGTCTTATTTTCTGGGAAACACGGTATATGGAAAAAACTCAGCAAGGAAGGTTTATATATATATATATATATATATACACAGTACAGTCTCACTTATCCAACATAAACAGGCTGGCAGAATGTTGGATAAGCGAATATGTTGGATAATAAGGAGGCATTAAGGAAAAGCCTATTAAATATCAAATTAGGTTATGATTTTACAAATGAAGCACCAAAACATCATGTTAGACAACAAATTTGGCAGAAGAAGTAGTTCAATACGCAGTAATGCTATGTAGTAATTACTGTATTTACGAATTTAGCACCAAAATATCCTAATGTATTAAAAACATTGACTCCAAAAATGCGTTGGATAATCCAGAATGTTGGATAAATGAGACTCTACTGTATATATATATCTATCTGTGGAAAGCCCAGGGCGAGGGAAGAACTCTTTGTCAGTTGGAGGCCAGTGTGAATGTTGTAGTTAATCACCTTAATTAGCATTGAATAGCTTTGCCTCCTGGCTTCTTCCTGCTTTGGGGCATCCTTTGTTCAGAGTCGGTAGCTGTCCTTGCTTCCCATGTCTGGAACTCCTCTGTTTTCATGGTTTCCTCCTTTCTGTTGAAGTTGTCCACATACTTCTTGTGGATTTCAATGGCTTCTCTGTGTAGTCTGACATGATACCGTGTTTCCCCAAAAATAAGACAGTGTCTTATATTAATTTTGCTCACAAAGATGCGCTTGGTCTTATTTTCAGGGGATGTCTTATTTTTCCATGAAGAAGAATTCACATTTATTGTTGAACAAAAAAATGAACATTTTTATATACTGTACAGTAGTTGTCATCACAAACCAGCATAACCAGACAAACTGTGAGTCCTATCAAGGATTTCTTGTTACTACCATTATTTCCATGTACAACACTCTATGGTACGTACATTCACTAACCCTGCATGCTCTGGTGTTCTGTTCAGCGGGCATGCTTCCAAACAAAAACTTTGCTAGGTCTTACTTTTGGGGGAGGCCTTATATTTAGTAATTTAGCAAAACCTCTACTAGGTCTTATTTTCTGGGGATGTCTTATTTTAGGGGAAACAGGGTATTTGTTGGAGTGGGTGAGCATTTCTGTGTTCTCCAATAATATCCTGTGTCCAGGCTGGTTCATCAGGTGCTCTGCTATGGCTGATTTCTCTGGTTGAGTGAGTCTGCAGTGCCTTTCATGTTCTTTGACTCGTGTTTGAGCAATGCTGTGTTTGGTGGTCCCTATGTAGCCTTGTCCACAGCTGCATGGTATTCGGTAGACTGCAGAGGTGAGAGGATCCCTCTTGTCCTTCGCTGACCGTAGCATTGGTTGGATTTTCTTTGTGGGTCTATAGATAGTTCACATTCACACTGGCCTCCAACTGACAAAGAGTTCTTCTCTCACCCTGGACTTTCCACAGATCTCTATATATAAAGGGGTAATGAAATTTCGGCCTAGGACAAAACAACAAAATGACACATTCCATGAACACTAAACTTGGCAACACAACCCCTCATCCATGCCTCTATGTTCATACAACAAAAATAAAATAAAAATAAAATCCTAATTAGAGGGAGAGGAATAATCGTTTTTATCCAATTGCTGCCAGTTAGAAGGCTAAGGTCCGCCCACTTGGTCTCCTAGCAACCCACTCAGCCCAGGGGACAGGCAGAGTTAGGCCTCACTTAGGCCTCTTCCACACTGGCTATAAAATACAGATTATCAGATTTTAACTGGATTATATGGCAGTGTAGACTCAAGGCCCTTCCACACAGCTATATAACCCGTTTATAATCTTATATTATCTGCTTTGAACTGGATTATCTTCAGTCCACACTGCCATATAATCCACTTCAGTGTGCATTTTATCCAGCTGTGTAGAAGGGGCCTCATGCTTTGCCACAGCAACGCATGGCCGGGCACAGCTAGTATATACATATAAACCTTCCTTGCTTAGTTTCTCCATACCTCCCAACCTCTGAGGATGCCTGCCATAGATGTGGGTGAAACGTCAGGAGAGAATGCTTCTGGAACATGGCCAGACAGCCTGGAAAACACACAACAACCCCAGACAGGGAATCCCTCTCCACTCCAGTTGGGATTTGGGAAGGGGCTTCACTCCAAGCAGCCCCAACTCAAGATATTTGGATGGGGGGAGATGGAAGGGAATCCCCATTTGGGGAGGGGGAGGGAGGGAGCCCCCTCCTCATTGGGATCTGGGAAGGTCAAGGGGAGGACGGGAAGCCCCTTGGACTCAGGATGTGGGGCAGCTGCAACAGGAGTGTGTGTGGGGGGAGGGAGGAAAGTCTAGCCCCTTTCATTGAGTTCTATTCATATTTACCAAGGGGGAGGGAAAGGGAAGCCCTGTCCCACTGAGAAACCGCTTTGAGTCTCCTTGTGGAGAGAAAAAGCAGAGTGTAAATAAACACAACAACAACAATAATAATAACTGTGCAGTTTTCTGGCATTGTATATTTCTGCCGCTTCTATGACTGTTCATTTGGGTTTTGATTCCGTAGCCCACTTGTCGATGGATGTCCAGAATCAGCAGCATCCACCGCGGTCCTTTTTATCCTGAGCCAGTATAGACTTTGTTTGGGTTTGATTCTCCATAATGCTAATGGGTTAGGTGCTCTTGGTTCTGCTCCTCAGCTGAGGCCTCTCTGGCTTGGTTGGACCTGCCGGTAGTTACACTACTGCCAGCACAGCCCTCAGTCATCATTGGAGCAGTTAAGCCCCCCCACCACGTCAAGGTTTGAAAAAGGTTTGGATCATTGACTTTGCCATCCCAGGTGACAGTCGCATTGACGAAAAACAACAGGAAAAACTCAGCCGCTCTCAGGACCTCAAGATTGAACTTCAAAGACTCTGGCAGAAACCAGTGCAGGTGGTCCCGGTGGTGATGGGCACACTGGGTGCCGTGCCAAAAGATCTCAGCCGGCATTTGGAAGTAATAGACATTAACAAAATTAGGATCTGCCAACTGCAAAAGGCCACCCGACTGGGATCTGCGCGCATCATCCGAAAATACATCACACAGTCCTAGACACTTGGGAAGTGTTCGACTTGTGATTTCGTGATATGAAATCCAGCATATCTATCTTGTTTGCTGTGTCATAAAATAAAATAACAATAACAATTTAGTATTGTTGGGGTTGAGACTAGAGGAGGCTGTAAGGGACTCACCCCCACATGAAAGAAGGGGAGGCCAAGGACTCTTTCCTGATGGGGTTTAGGAGGGGGACTCTAGTGGCAGGAGATCCAAGGGAGCCCCCCCCCCCATCACAAGGGAGCCCCCTCCAATAGCTTTCCTCCAGTCTCAAACTGGGGGACCTCTTCCTATCTTGACTTGGGGGTCCCCACCCCACCCCTCTCCCTCCACTTTGAGTGGGGGTCCTTTTCATCTTTCTCCTTTCCCCATCTCTTCCTCCTTCCTTTGCAGGGTCAGGGTGAAAAGCTTGAAGAAGGGACCCCCAGTCACCCCCAAAAAGGTTGGGAGGCACCTCCCTGCTTACCTTCCAACTGTCGCACCTCAGGTTAGCTTCACCTTGCTAAAGACACCAGGCTGCACACAGAATGTAGTATTTTGTAGTTTATTAGGAAATAGGGGAAAGATAGTTCATAAAAGGCAAAAGTTCAGTTCCAAAAGATAGTTACTAAAACAAGGCCGTAAGAAACAAATCCATAGAAACATTCGGCATGAAACAAGGTCCTTTCAAAGAAGCCAAAGTCCCAGAAACCAGGATACATCCAGGCAACAAGACAATACAGGAAAGCAGACTTGGTTCTTGATTCAAGCGAGGAAAATTGCTTTGATGAAGATTTCCCTCTCAGCAGACTGTTTTAACAGCATAACATGAAGGCATTTCTTTGCCCTTTGACTTCCCTCTTATTTGCTATTCTGAGACTTCTGCGCAACCCCCGAAATTCCAAACGAGTAGCCCGATCTAGAGAAGTGGCCTCATCGTCAAGGCCACAGGGCTCGTTAGTGTTATCAGGCTGAGAGCTGCTCTCCCTTTCTGCTTTTTGCACCTGAGAACCATCATCATTAAGAACATCATTTCTTCCCGTGGGAAAACCTCCCTGCTCCTCATCTCCCACAGCAGGAACACCCTGCACCTGAATCCCATAATCCCCATCAGAGTCATCTTGAAACTCATCCTGAACCTGAATCCCATCATCTTGAACTTGCATCCCAGAATCCTCATCAGAGTCACACAAAGGCTGAGCCACAACACCATCCTCAGCCCCGAATCCCAAGTCAAAGAGGGGTCCCTTATCTGCTTCCCCCCCCCCCAGTCCCTACTCTCTTTCTCCACCCATTAATATTAAATTGGAGGATCTCTTGTTGCATTCTGTATAGTGCAGGCCTGGGCCAACTTGGGCCCTTCCTCCAGGTGTTTTGGACTTCAACTCCCACAATTCCTAACAGCCGGTAGGCTGTTAGGAATTGTGGGAGTTGAAGTCCAAAACACCTGGAGGCCCCAAGTTGGCCCATACATGGTGTACTGTAGTGGCTTCCCTATGAGAATTGTGCCATTGAATTGAAGCTCCCATCATCCTTGATTGTTAGCTTTGGCTGCAGAGTGGCCATCATCCCAAAGGACTGTATGCTTCTCACCCCTGCCCTCCACCCAAACTTCCCATAGAAATCCCTTAGGTTGGTTCCAAATGTGTACCTGCGGTGGGTTGTGGGACTGCAAACCTCATCATGCATTGTGTTAGGAGAGGCCAGTGCTGGAGATAAGCATGGGACAATAACACTACGTAAGACGATTATTGTTTCTGGGTTATCAATGTCATTTCCTAATTCGTTCTATCATAAAACCATGGGAAAAGTTTATTAAACTGCCAAAACTTTGTTTTTGCAGAAGGGACCTCATCCTGCAGCACATTTTGCTATGGTTTTTCAATAAATATCTTATCAAGTCTCAATCAATTCCAAATAGTTTGTGCCACAAAAATGATGTTTCTGGAGTAGAAAAACTACTTTCAAAGTAAGGGCTGCACAATAAAACAGGAAATAGCACTTTCAAACCAGAAACAGAAAAAAAAATTCAAATTTTGTTACATAATCTAATAGTTCTTCCCAAGTCTCTGTTTGGGCACACAGTCTGCCCTGGAATCCCAACTGTTGCCCATTACCTTAAAGCAGGGGTCCCCAAATGTTTTAAACAGGGGGCCAGTTCACAGTCCTTCAGACGGTTGGAGGACCGGACTATAGTTTTTTTTAAAAAAAAACTATGAACAAATTCCCATGCACACTGCACATATCTTATTTTGAAGTAAAAAAACAAACAAAATGGGAGCAAATACAGCTTTAATATTAATCATAATAAAAATAATAAAGAAGGCTGGAAGAGACCCCTTGGGCCATTGAGTCCAACCCCCTTCTACCTTTGTGCACCAAAAGCACAAGCAAAGCACCCCTGACAGATGGCCACCCGGCCTCAATGTTGTTAACAATAATAATAAAACAAAATAAAATGTTTTTGATTTAAGTCAAAAATCAGAAACTCCTCAAAGCACAGCAGTCAAAAAACCAGTACAAGAAAGCCGCACTACAAACTAGAGCTGACAGCTGGCACAACAAAACATTGCATGGAAAGTTCCTTGACAAAAATGAAGGAAAAGCTCATAAGGAGAAGACCTGGCTCTGGCTCACGAATGGGACCCTGAAGAAGGAGACAGAAGGCCTGATCCTTGCAGCCCAGGAGCAAGACATCAGAACAAAGGCAATTCAGGCCAAGATCGAAAAATCAGCTGATGACCCAAAATGCAGACTGTGCAAGGAAACCGATGAAACCATTGATCATATCCTCAGCTGCTATAAGAAAATCGCACAGACAGACTACAAACAGAGGCACAACCATGTGGCCCAAATGATTCATTGGAACTTATGCCTCAAGTACCACCTCCCAGCAGAAAAGAACTGGTGGGATCACAAACCTGCAAAAGTATTGGAAAATGAGCACGCAAAGATACTGTGGGACTTCCGAATCCAGACTGACAAAGTTCTGGAACACAACACACCAGACATCACAGTTGTGGGGAAAAAAAGGTTTGGATCATTGATGTTGCCATCCCAGGTGACAGTCGCATTGATGAAAAACAACAGGAAAAACTCAGCCGCTATCAGGACCTCAAGATTGAACTTCAAAGACTCTGGCAGAAACCAGTACAGGTGGTCCCAGTGGTGATGGACACACTGGGTGCAGTGTCAAAAGATCTCAGCCGGCATTTGGAAACAATAGACATTGACAAAATCACGATCTGCCAACTGCAAAAGGCCACCCTACTGGGATCTGCACACATCATCCGAAAATGCATCACACAGTCCTAGACACTTGGGAAGTGTTCGACTTGTGATTTTGTGATACAAAATCCAGCATGTCTATCTTGTTTGCTGTGTCATACAATGCCATTGTGTGAATAATAATAATAATAATAATAATAATAATAATAATAATAATAATAATAATATATCACGCAGTCCTAAATGCTTGGGAAGTGTTTTACTTGTGATTTTGTGATACAAAATCCAGCATATATATCTCGTTTGCTCTGTTATACTGTGTCTTTCTGTCAATAATAATAATAGTAAAGAGGGTGGGAAGAGACCCCTTGGGCCATTTAGTCTAACCCCCTTCTGCCTTTGTGCACCAAAAGCACAAGCAAAACACCCCTTAATAACTAATAATTAATAAAATAATAATTAAAATACCATTATAAGCAAGCAAAGCTTTGGAAGGTGCGCACCAGGCTGCACGTGCCTTCCTCGGTGGAAGAGGAGTGAGAATTGTGGGGGGCCGGATAAATGGCTTTGATGGCCTGCATGTGGCCCCCGGGCCTTAGTTTGGGGACCCCTGCCTTAAAGTGTGTGGCAGAAATACTGGAAGGAAGCTTCCTGTTTTAGCTTTTCTTCTATGCGCAACTGTGGGGACTAGTTTTCCATTCCCGGACCCTCAGAGGGGCTATCAAAGAAGCCGTAAGTCTGCTGATGGAATCATAAGAGACCCCAAGGGCTATCCAGGAACACACAAACAACTCCTGGCAGATAGCCATCCAGAGAAGGAGCTTCGCCAGACTCCAAGGCAGAGAGTTCCACTGTGAAACAGCTCTCAGAGTCAGAAAGCTCTTCCTAATGTTCAGGTGGGATCTCTTTTCCTGCAATTTGTATCCATTGCTCCATTGTGTATCAGAAAACAAGCCTCACCCTCTTCTCAGTGGGACATCCTTTCCAATATTGAAACCTGGCTCTCTTCTCACCTCTCAGCCTTCTCTCTCCAGGCTAAAGATACCCAGCTTCCTAAGCCTTTCTTCATATGCCTTTCCTCTGACCTTTCCTCTGACCGGAGCAGAATACAGTGGGACTACGACTTCTCTCGATCTCAAGACACTATCCTCTTACTCAGCGGTCCTTAAACTTTTTCAGTGGAGGTTCATGGTCCCTCAGACTATTGGGGGGCCAGACTATGATGAAATGGTCTAAAATTAGGATTGTTGTTGTTGTGTGCCTTCAAGTCATTCAGAGTGCCTAAGACCAGCAAAAAATACTGGAGGTCTCTGTAGAATATTCAGCTTGATTTGAGGGAGCTGATTTGTGGGAGTTGTAGTTCACCTACATCCAGACAGCATGGTGAACCCAAACACCGATGGGTCTGGACCAAACTTGGCACACAGACCTGATATGCCGAAATTTGATTACTGGAGGGGTTTGTGGGGAACTGGCCTTCCTTTCTGGGAGTTGTAGTTCACCCACAACCGGAGAAATTGTGACCTCCTCCGATGATGGACCTGGACCAAACTTGGCACGCAGAACCCTCATGATTAACTCAACCTACTGGAGGGGTTTGAGGGGGCTGGCCCACCATAGTGGGAGTTGTAGTTTACCCTACAGCCAGAAAGCAAACCCCACTGATGATGTGCCCAGAGCAAATTTGCCCAACATAACAAACTTCAAGTACTGATGGAGTTTCTCGGGGTTAACCTGGCATGGTGTCAGTGACTTTTTCAAATAACCAGGGCAATGCCGGGGACCCAAGCTAGTATCATATAGAACATAATCAAGAATTGCTCAGAGATGGAAAGTATCAGTTATCCCAAGGCAAGAATGGCTGGTGGAGACGTGAGAATTAGCCGAGATGGACAAACAGACCATGCTGATGAAGGAGGAATCATTGATTAACATTAAGAAAGATTGGAACTGGTTCATTGCTTTTTCACAAGAACAAGGGCGTTTGTCCACAATGAATTAAGAAGTCCTACCAAATGGAGAGAAGTATGGTTAATTGGTCATATATTACCACTTAAAGTAAGTAGGAGGATAAAAAGCATCAGATAGTGAATGCGAGGTTCATATAATTACTGTATATACTCGAGTATAAGCCTAGTTTTTCAGCCCTTTTTTTAAGACTGAAAAAGCCCCCCTCGGCTTATACTCGGGTGAGGGTCCTGGTTGGCTTATAATTGGGTCAGCTTATACTCGAGAATATATGTTACATTTATTATTTTTCTCTATTATTATTGGTATTATTACATTTATTATTTTTCTCTATTATTGTTGCTACTATTACATTTATTTTACTCTATTTTTTATTATTATTAATGCTTTTATTATTTCACTCTGATCTTATTATTATTGCAT
This sequence comes from Anolis carolinensis, assembly GCF_035594765.1. NCBI lineage: Eukaryota > Metazoa > Chordata > Lepidosauria > Squamata > Anolidae > Anolis > Anolis carolinensis. The sequence continues at coordinate 4,616,110 of NC_085845.1, read as the reverse complement.
TTATTCTTTTACTATACTTATTATTACAGTAGAGTCTCACTAATCCAAGCCTCTGGATAATCCAAGCCATTTTTGTAGTCGATGTTTTCAATATATCATGATATTTTGGTGCTAAATTCGTAAATACAGTAATTTCATCATAACATTACTGCATATTTAACTACCTTTTCTTTCCATTTTTTTGTATAGCAGGATGTTTTGGTGTTTAATTTGTAAAATCATAACCTAATTTGACGTTTAATAGGCTTTTCCTTAATGCCTCCTTATTATCCAACATATTCGCTTATCCAACATTCTGCCGGCCCGTTCATGTTGGATAAGTGAGACTCTACTGTACATGTATTATTTTCCTGTATTTATTATTATTATTATTACATGTATTATTTTACTCTATTATTATTAAAAGGATACATAAGCACATTTACATTGAAGATGGGAATGATTTGATCAGAGTTGGACAGTCTTATCTTAGATTTGAGCTTTATGTAAATATTCAAAAACATTTAACCTACTGACGCCTCAATTAATGTAATTTTATTGGCATCTGATTTTATTTCTGAAATTTACCTCCTTCGGCTTATATTGGAGTCAATGTTTTCCCAGTTTTTTTGTGTGGTAAAATTAGGTGCCTTGGTTTATATTTGGGTCGGCTTATACTAGAGTATATACGGTATTTCTTTGTGTGCTTTGTTTGTGTTTCGATATACGTTTCTAGTTAGAAGTTAGAATGTAGCATGTGTTGAAAACCTTGCTTGTTTGTATTACTGTTACCCTTCTATCATGTACTTTCTTTTTCAAATAACAAAATAGCAAAATTGAGACGAAGATGGCAACAGTTAGGGATGAGGAAGAGCAGATAAAATAGGAGAGAGGGTGCAACAGTTTGCTTTGTAAGAAAGTAAGAATCAACCAGAATTGTTTGGGAAGAAAGACGAACGACTGGCTTGCTCTTTCATCTCAGTTTTAAGGAACCTTTGCAGCCTGCTTTTAAAAGTATTTTAAAAAAATTCAAGTACAGTAGTCTCACTTATCCAACATAAACGGGCCGGCAGAACGTTGGATAAGCGAATATGTTGGATAATAAAGACGGATTAAGGTGTAAAGCCTATTAAACATCAAATTAGGTTATGATTTTACAAATTAAGCACCAAAACATCATGTTAGACAACAAATCTGACAGAAAAAGTAGTTCAATACGCAGTAATGCTATGTAGTAAATACTGTATTTACGAATTTAGCACCAAAATATCAGGATGTATTGAAAACATTGACTACAAAAATGCGTTGGATAATCCAGAACGTTGGATAAGTGAGACTCTACTGTACTTTTTTTTTAAAAAAAGGGGCCCCTGGTGGCGCAGCAGGTTAAACTGCTGAGCTGCTGAACTTGCTAACTGAAAGCCTGGTAGTTTGAATCTGGGGAATGGGATGAGCTCCTGCTGTTAGTCACAGCTTCTGCCAACCTAACCTAATGCAAATGTGAGTAGATCAATAGGTACCGCTCCGGTAGGAAGGTAACAGTGCTCCATGCAGTCATGGTAGTAGCCACATGACCTTGGAAGTGTCTACGGACAAAGCCGGCTCTTCGGCTTAGAAATGGAGATGAGCTCCAACGCACAGAGTTGGACATGACTAGACTTAATGTCAAGGAAAAGCCTTTTACCTTTACTTTAAGGATGGAAAAAATGTGTGAGAAATCAATGCATCCAATGCAAGATCATTGTGGATGAAACATGAAACAGACGCACAGTGCCACCTGGTGGCAAGAAGCAGCTGCAGTCATAGATTTTTAGAATTGGAAGGGTTCCCCAAAGGCCATCTAGTCCAACTTTCTCTTCAATGCCGAATCTCCAGGGAAAGCTTCCCCAGCAGGGAGCTCCCTTGCCTCTTTTAAGACCAACGTGAGTAGATCAATAGGTACTACTCCGGTGGGAAGGTAGCGGCGGTCCATTCAGTCATGCCGGTCACATGACCTTGGAGGTGTCTATGGACAATGCTGGCTCTTCGGCTTAGAAATGGAGATGAGCACCAACCCCCAAAGTCGGTCACAACTGGACTTAACATCAGGGGAAAACTTTACCTTTTACGTTTAAGAGACATCTGGAGAAGGAAACCCCGGGGTTGTCAATTATTTCAGTGGTTTTACGTGGTTTAAAAGGGAGTCCTCAGTGACGCAGCGGGTTAAACCGCTCAGCTGCTGAGATTGCTGACCAAAAGACTGGCGGTTCGAATCCGGGGAGGGGGATGAGCTCCTGCTGTTAGCTCCAGCTTCTGCCAACCTAGCAGTTCGAAAACATGCCAATGTGAGTAGATCAATAGGTACCACTCTGGCGGGAAGGTAACGGCGCTCGGTGCAGTCATGCCGGCCACACAACCTTGGAGGTGTCTACGGACAAAACCGGCTCTTCGGCTTAGAAATGGAGATGAGCACCAACCCCCAGAGTCAGACACGACTGGACTTAACGTCAGGGGAAATCGTTTACCCCTTTACCTATGTGGTTGAAACTAACCGGTCACAATTCTATGTTTAATTCCTTTTAATGTTTATATGTTGTAGGTTTTAATCTGGAATGTGTCGTGTTTAGTGTTGCGAGCTGTTGAGAGTTTCACTGATGAGAGGAAAGAGGGATATAAAAATAATACTACTAATACAGTAGAGTCTCGCTTATCCAACAAAAACGGGCCGGCAGAACGTTGAATAAGCGAAAATGTTGGATAATAAGGAGGGATTATGGAAAAGCCTATTAAATGTCAAATTACACATTATGATTTTACAAATTAAGCACCAAAACATGATTTACAACAAATCGACACAAAAAAGAAGTTCAATACACGGTAACATTATGTGGTAATTACTGTATTTACGAATTTAGCACCCAAACATTGCAATGTATTGAAGACACTGACTACTAAAAGGCAGACTGTGTTGGGCAATACAGGACGTTGGATAAGCGAGACTCTACTGTAATAATAACTACAAGCAGAGGCATAATATTGTTGCTCAGATGATTCATTGGAACTTGTGCCACAAATATCATCTGCCTGTGACAAAGAACTGGTGGGATCACAAGCCTGAAAAAGTTACAGAAAATGAACATGTCAACCTACTCTGGGTCTTCCGAATTCAGACGGACAGAGTTTTGGAGCACAATATTCCTAATCTCATGATCATAGGGAAAAAAGTATGGATTGTCAATGTTGCAATTCCATGAGAAGCAACTGGAAAAGCTTACATGATGTGGTGATTTAAAGATTGAACGGCACAAGCCAGTAAAGGTGGTCCCCGTGGTGATCGGCACACTGGGTACAGTGCCTAAAAACCTTGGCCAGTACTTGAAAACCATCGGCGCTGACAAAACTACCACCTGTCAGCTGCAAAAGACCACCCTATTCAGATCTGCACACATTATTCGCCAATACATCACATAATCCTAGACACTTGGAAAGTGTCTGACGTGTGATACAACACAACAGCCAGTGCAGTGATCTTGATTGCTATGTACAGCACTCATCTTGTTGTGTATCAAATGATGATGATGCAATTGGGCTGAGCATTACCATTTCTTGTCAGGGATACTGCAATAGTTGTGAACTGCTTTTAGTCTCATTCATGATAGGAAAGTAGAATATAAACATTATTGTATTATTATTAACTAGCTGTGCCCGGCCACGCGTTGCTGTGGCGAAGTATGGTGGAAGGGCCTCGAGTCTACACTGCCATATAATCCAGTGCAAATTAGATAATCTGTGGAAGAAGCCTAAGTGAGGCCTAAATCTGCCTGTCCCCTAACTGAACCCTGGCTGTTCCTTGGCTGAGTTGGTTGCTAGGAGACCAAGTGGGCAGAGATTAGTCCTCTAACTGGCAGCAATTGGATAAAAACAATTATTGCTCTCCCTCTAATTAGGACTTTATTTTTCTTTTCTTTTTGTTGTCTCAACCTAGAGGCGTGGATGATGGGTTGTGTTGTCAAATTTCGAGGTTGGGGGGCCTGTAGTTTTGTTGTTTTGTGGGTCGCCGTGATGCCACCACTCATTTATATATATAGATAATGATTAACACCACCACCACCACTTATAAGGAATATTGGAAGTGTTGTGAGCTGTTTTGAGTTTCAATGATTAGACAAAAGTAGGATCTAAATTAATAATAATAATAATAATAATAATAATAATAATAATAATAATAATATCTATCTGAACAGTTGGGTCAAGCTCGACCATGACCTGTTAGGGATATTGGAATTGGTAGTATTAAAAAGTTACTTTTCCAAGTTTTGCAGATTAGATGGACCAGTGACTGAGCAGTGTGTAGGAGCCATTTTGAAGGCACATAGCAACAAAGGCAAAAGGATGTGTAGTTGTTTCACACGATGTCCATAACATTTATTCACCTCTTTATTTGGCTCACAAGGAATTAGCTCCTCACCCCGTCCACCAGCCCAAATGCTCCAAGGATTCTGCAGCATGGGCTTCAGGCTGTCATTGGGAAAATCCAACAAAATTTCTTCGTTCGGACAGGAAGCACAACCTCCAAATGTTTTCTACATCGAGAGAGAACCACACAACTCTCCGGATGTTGCTGAACTGCAACTCCCAGTATTCTTTGCTACAGGATATTGGGACTTGCAGTGCAGCAGCAGCATCTGGAGATGGTCCAATTCCCGGCCTGTGCTGACATTTGGATGCGCTGCAAAATCCAAGACATCGTCCCAATGCCTTGCCACCATTTCAAAAGAAACTCAGGCTTCTTTAAAACGCGGTGCCCATGTTGCGGCCAGCGCAACCATTGAAAGGCGGCGGAAAGAGTTCTGAGAAACAAACCTTGCAGCTCCAACGGAAGGCGCTGAGGTCTCAGGAGTGACGCCCTAAAAAAACAACAATCCACAATGCTGAAAGGACGATGGGCCCTTTGATACTCAAGAAAGGTGGTCTTCATTGCTTTTTATCCCAGATGGAGATGGAGAGAAAGGAAATTCCTGTTCTCTTAATTGGCTATTTCCCTAGAAGCAGAAAGAGCAGCAGATTCAACTGAGTTTGGGGGTCAGGAGGAAGGCAAAAGTGGGGAGTAGGAGGTACCAGAATCCACAGTTCTCATGTCTTAAGATCCCTGCTAGCATGTGGGTCCTGGCTCTGACTCAAAACGTTCGCGTGACCCTCAGGAACCAAATCTGGAGTGGGTCTCTCAAGATGTTCTTCGGACAGGAGTGACGAAGGGACTCTGGAACTGCTCTCTCTTTGGGTAGAAATTGACCCAGACTGTTCTGGGAGAATATCGCTGTCTGGAGAGTCTTCCTGCCTCGGGTTTGGGGGCTCTTCTGAACTGAATGAGTTCCCCCCCAAAGGCAGTTCCAATGGGGCTTTTGGAGCAAGTTGGGCAGTCCACTGAACAGAGCCATGGCTGCTTTCTGCAGCTGAGACAGATGTCTGTGCTTCCTCCAAAAGGGAAGTATATAGAAGGGGATTCTCTTCCAATTCTCCTCCTATGCTTCGGCTGCACTGTTCCAGGTCTTCCCCTTCCGGAAAGGCCCGGCTGGGGTCTCCTGGGCCTTCTCTGGGGGTCTCCCCAGCTTCTGGAGTCCTGCTATCATCAGAATCATCTGTGCTGCTCTGAGAAACCGGGTCTTGCTCCTCCGGGACAGGATTGCCGCCCATCTCTGGACCAGGGTCTGCAACCCGGGGCCCGCCTGGGCTTCCAGGGTTCGCCAAGGGCTGGGCCGGCTGGTGGCAGAGCGGGCAGGTGTCCTGGACGTAGAACCACTTGCGCAAACAGGGCCCGTGGAAGAAGTGGCCGCACTGCATGACCACAGCAAGGGTCATCTCCTGCAAGGGGCAGAGAAGGCAGTGAGGCGGAGGAATACAAGCGAGTAACAACAGTGTGATGCGCAGCTAAAAATGCCAATGCTGTTCTAACTAAATGAATGTCAACAATAGGAAATGGAAGGTACTACCCTCAAGCAATAAAAATAAAAATGCAGATATAGGATGGGGGTGACGTCTTGCATGTAAACAGTCCAAGGGAAAGGGATCTATGAGTCTTAGTGGACCATAAACTGAACATGAGCCAACAGTGTGATATAGCAGCTCAAAAGGACAAACACGGCTGGTGGGAACGAGGACAGGGCCTTCTCAGTGGTGGCTCCCCGACTGGAGAACACCCTCCCCAGAGAGATCAGACAAATTCCAACTCTTTTGGGCTTCAAAAGAGCCCTAAAAACATGGCTAAGTACACAGGCTTTTAACGAATAAACAGTAAAGATGACACAGACTGACTTATGGATAAGGCACGAGGTTTTGGGATGAACGGATCTAAGCATATGTATTTTTAAATGGTATTGTTGATTGATTTTGTATAGGCCTCTAATTGTGCCAGTGTTGTAAGCCGCCCTGAGTCCCTTCAGGTGAGAAGAGCGGGATATAAATATTGGAAATAAATATTGGAAATAAATGTGATTCTACGCTGCATCCATAGGATAATAGTGTCTAGAAGGAGGGAAATCACAGCTCCACTCTAATCTGCGTTGGCCAGACCTCGCATGGCATGATCCAGTGTCCGATTCTGGGTAAAGCAATTCAAGAAGTGTCCACAAAGGGCCACAAAAGTGACCAAAGTTCTGAAAGCCCTATTAGGAATGGCTTAGGGAACTGGGTATGTTCAGCTTGGAGAAAACGGTTGGCTTTTTTAGCTGCTGTATCACATCATTGATCCATGTTCACCTTGTGGTCTATTAAGACTCCTTCTCCCATGTATTGTTTTAAAGCCAGTTGCCCCCCATCCTATATCTATGCACTTCTTTTCCCCCTGTCTAATAATAAAAACAACACCACCACTATGTAACAAAATCTGAAAAAAAAACTGTTCCTGGTTTGAAAGTGTTTTTTCCTATTTAATTGTGCAGTACTTACTTTAAAAGTAGTTATTCTACCCCAGAAACTTTGTTTTTGTGGCTGCCATTTTAAACCTTTCAATATGCCATGTTTAATATTTTGTACAGACCGCAAACACATAGTTTTTGGAGTTTAATAAACTTTTCCCATGTTTTTATAACAGAACCAGTTAGGAAATGAGATTTATATCCCAGGAACAAAAACTGTGTTACATAGTAGAATAAATAAATAAATAAATAAATAAATAATAACAACAACAACAACAACAACATTGCATGGAAAGTTCCTTGACAAAAATGAAGGAAAAGCTGATAAGGAGAAGACCTGGCTCTGGCTCACGAATGGGACCCTGAAGAAGGAGACAGAAGGCCTGATCCTTGCAGCCCAGGAGCAAGACATCAGGACAAAGGCCATTAAGGCCAAGATCGAAAAATCAGCTGATGACCCAAAATGCAGACTGTGCAAGGAAGCCGACGAAACCATGGATCATATCCTCAGCTGCTGTAAGAAAATCACACAGACAGACTACAAACAGAGGCACAACTATGTGGCCCAAATGATTCATTGGAACTTATGTCTCAAGTACCACCTGCCAGCAGAAAAGAACTGGTGGGATCACAAACCTGCAAAAGTCTTGGAAAATGAGCACGCAAAGATACTGTGGGACTTCTGAATCCAGACTGACAAAGTTCTGGAACACAACACACCAGACATCACAGTTGTGGGGAAAAAAAGGTTTGGATCACTGATGTCGCCATCCCAGGTGACAGTCGCATTGACGAAAAACAACAGGAAAAACTCAGCCGCTATCAGGACCTCAAGACTGAACTTCAAAGACTCTGGCAGAAACCAGCGCAGGTGGTCCCGGTGGTGATCGGCACACTGGGTGCCGTGCCAAAAGATCTCAGCCGGCATTTGGAAACAATAGACATTGACAAAATCACGATCTGCCAACTGCAAAAGGCCACCCTGCTGGGATCTGCGCGCATCATCCTCCTGCTTCTTAGCAGGGGGTTGGACTGGATGGCCCATGTGGTCTCTTCCAACTCTACTATTCTATGATTCTATGAAATACATCACACAGTTCTAAACGCTTGGGAAGTGTTCGACTTGTGATTCTGTGATACGAAATCCAGCATATCTATCTTGTTTGTTGTGTCATACTATGTCATTGTGTCAATAATAATAATAATAATAATAATAATAATAATAATAATAATAATAATATACATTTACTACCTGCCTCTTCTTGCGGCTCAATATGACAAAATTTGCTTTGTTAGAAGGAAAGGATAAGCCACAAGGAGAAGGGGATGGGGAATTGTGCTAAAACCTGGTGGGCTCACCTGGAAGCAAATGGCACAGACGTCATCGTGGTGCTGCAGCTGCTCTTGGGTGGCCACCGGCAACAAGCCGATCTTCTTGGCGGCCTCCCGGCGAAGCAGGAAGCTTCTCCACCCCGACTGGGCCCTCAGCCAGACGTTGAAGTAGCAGTGGATGATGATGACCGAGGCCCCCATCCAGCTCCACTCCCCAAAGATGGACTCCCAGGAGCCGTAGGCCACAACGCAGAGGGCCACCAGGAACTCCAGCACCCGGCTGACGGCGTTGACGTAGTAGATGATCTCATCCATCCTCTCCATCGGCGCGTCCTGGAAGAGCTCCACGATGAAGAGGCCGTAGATGAAGAGGGTCCCCATCACCTGAAGGGGAGAGGAAGCGAAAGAGTGGGGTGCCATGAGGAATGCAGTCCTCCAGCCATATTAAAAGATCCCTCATCTGTGGCAAGTTGCCTCAAGAGATGCAGGTTCCATTCCATGCCTCCTCAATGGCAGTGCCATGGGTCAGTTCGGTGAGCTCCCAGCACTCTTTGGCAGAGAAATAATACCACAACTCCTAGTATTCAACTGCACTGAGAAATGGCAGTTACAGTGGTCACAAATCGATCATGTATAACCAACTATGTAACACCGTTTTTGTTCCTAGATTATAAATGTCATTTCCTAATTGGGTCTATCATCAAAACATGGAAACAGTTCATTAAATTGCAAAAACTTTGCTTCTGCAGGAGGGACATCTGGTTACAGCACATTTTGTGATATTGAGTTTGAAGCTGCTTTCTTGCTTTTGTACCCCTATTTTTTCCATGTTATTTCTGATTCTGAGCACTGTTTTAATTGAGTTTTAAGCTGTTGTTTCATATGGCTATGTTTTATTCAATTGTATTTTATAATGTTTTATTTTATGTTCTGTTTTTAGGCACCTAAAACAGTGTAAGCTGCCCTGAGTCCCTTCAGGGAGATGGTGGCGGGATATAAGAATAAGATAGTTGTAGTTATCATTACTACTACTACTACTACTACTACATAGTATGGCACAGCAAACAAGATATATATGCTGGATTTCGTATCACAAAATCAGAAGTTGAACACTCCCCAAGTGTTAAGGACTGTGTGATATGTATTGTTGTTTTTATTGTTGTTATTATTATTGTTGTTGTTATTATTATTAATATTTATTCTGGTATCAAAATGCATTGCCCAGAAACACATCTATAGTGAACAAGAGGCACACCTGTACAAGTACAATACCCTATGAAAAGCCATTCCTTTAAGAAATATTTAGTGCTCAAAAACCTGTCTCTGCTGCCCATAGATTGACAGCAAGGGGTGCAGCAATGACAGCTTGGCCCAAATAGCAGTAGATATAAACCTTTGATCCCCAATCCAACAGCAAAAGGGGGAACCTTTGGCTTTGAACTTTAAATCCTGTGACACTTTAGCAATGTGTTGTCGAAGGCTTTCATGGCCGGGATCACATGGTTGTTGTATGTCTTTCGGGCTGTGTGGCCATGTTCCAGAAGTATTCCCTCCTGATGTTTCGCCTACAGCTATGGCAGGCATCCTCAGAGGTTGTGAGGTATGGATAAACTTTAGCAATGGCTAGGGTTCATGGGAAGCTGAGGCTGACATTATTTGGGGGTTCCCAACAAGCAAATGAAGGTAAAAGAGAAGGTACCTGCAGGGAGGTCAACATGCAGCTGGAGATAAGGATCAGGAGCCAGAAGTCCATGTGGAAGAAATGGGCGATCTTGTAGGCCATGAAGCCGGGGAAGACCAGCAGGAAGAGGCACATGCTCACTCCGCGGAAGTGCTTCCAGAGGCTCCTGCAAGAAAGACCGGGACAGCATCCTTAAGGCGTTGGGTAATTTCAAAACAGGGGCAAAGCATTTAAATTGTAAAGCCGCAACAGCAGATCAGAAGCTTCTGGAGCACGGCAGCAGAGCAAATGAGTTTTAGCAATTACAGAGGAAGAGACAAACTGTAAAAGTTACAAAAGAATGTACTGAAAGAACGACATTTCTGTATAGGAAAAGTAGGGCTTTTCTCTCTCTCTCTCTCTCTCTCTCTCTCTCTGCAGACATCTCGTCTCTCTCCATGCTCACAGGAGGAGACCAAAAATAGAAGTCTCAGCAGCTTGCCATGCGATCTGGAAACTGAATAAAAAGAGACATGTCCCTGAGAAGTATCATTCTAACAAACAGAAACAGGAGGAAAGAATAAAGAGAGAGGCCATCAAAGAGGGCTATCTCAACTGCCCAGGCCTGTAGCGAGGGGGCGGTTTTAGGGGTTCAACCCCCCCCCCCCCGAAATTTTTCAGGTTATAAAAAAACCTGGTTTACTCATGAATTTTAACTGGTTAACCAAATCCCCATGCTAAGTCTATGAGACGCAAAACATTAAGAGTCCCTCCAGGCACTATTTCAAGCAGATATTGACAGGTTTGTAGCGGGGAGAGGTGTGTGCTAGGGGTTCACCCCCCCCCCCCCCCCGAAATTTTCAAAACCCCTCCCGAAATTTTTTTCTGGCTACGGCCCTGCAACTGCCTATCTACTTCCTTGATAAAGACCATAAACTTGTGCAGGATGTAGTTGTGGTTGACCATAGCTAGGACCAAGCCGCGAGTCCCAGCATCCCATACAGTTGCGTCGGAGAAATTTCTAGAGAAATATTCTTTCTGGAATTTTTAAGACACCCAATGCAACTTGAGAGTAAACTTTGGAGGATTCATACCATTGAATTCTCTGAAGGATTTAGCAATTCTTAGACCAATTTCCGCAAACAGGACTACAGGTATGGGGTCCATGTTTACAGGGGGTCTAAGAATCCTAGAGTTGGAAGAAACTACAAAGGTCATCCTGTCCAACCCCCTCTGCCAGGCAGGAAGACACAATTCAAGCCCTCCCGGCAGTTGGTCATGCAGCTTCTGCTTAAAAACCTCCAGGGAAGGAGACTCCACCAGACTCCCAGGCAGAAGCATTGTTGAACAACTGAAATTGTCAGAGAAGATCTTCCTAATGTTTTGATGGAATCTCTTTTCCTGCCATTTGAATCCATGCTCTGTCGTCATAATCTTTAGGGCAGCAGTAAACAAGCCTTTCCCACTCCTCAATGGGACAGCCTTTCAAATATTTAAACATGGATCTCATGTCCCTTTCTCCCAGTCTTCTCTTCCACAAGCTAAGCATTGTTGTAAATAGCAACCTCCCAAGCATCTCACTATTTATTTCTCAATGTATATATTTGCTAACCTGTATTCTATGTGTATGTTGATTTGCCAGTTTGACTGTACCTCTTTGCTGTGGGAAGGGTTGTAGACATGTGATTGTACTGAGCATGTTCAGACTCAGGACTCCATTTTGAGTTCACTTTTGCATCAGACTTCAGTGGAGGTGGATGCATATATGTGTTTGGTCTTCAATGAAAGCAGATTACCTATTTGGACTTTGATATAGAAGTATGCTTATGGACTTCAGTGAGTACAAATATACTTAAAAGACTATGGACTATTAAGAATGACACCCTGATCTGTAACTGAACTTCAATAAGAAATGTGCCTGTATGGTTTGTGTCTTCATGTTTTTACTCCTTATTTGATTTTTAATATATTTTTTACTTTTCTTAACAAATTTTCTTCATATTTATCCTTTATTTATTTTTATATTTTCTATTTTTATATCAATACAGTAGAGTCTCACTTATCCAACGTAAACGGGCCAGCAGAACGTTGGATAAGCGAATATGTTGGGTAATAAGGAGAGATTAAGGAAAAGCCTATTGAACATCAAATTAGGTTATTATTTTACAAATTAAGCACCAAAACATCACGTTATACAACAAATTTGACAGAAAAGGTAGTTCTATACGCAGTAATGTTATGTTGTAATTACTGCATTTATGAATTCAGCACCGAAATATCACGATATATTGAAAACATTGACTACAAAAATGCGTTCGATAATCCAGAACGTTGGATAAGCGAGTGTTGGAGAAGTGAGACTCTACTGTATCTTATAATTTTTTTTGTTTTAGGTATTCTGTAACTCTACTCCAATCCGTCTCATGTATAGATATGCCTTTACTTTTAGATAATAAGAAGGTAAGTCTGTCCAAAGAACCAGAAACATAGAAGAAGACAGGAGAAAAAAATCGAGAAATGACAGTGGATCAAAGAAAAGGACTAAAACTCTCCTAGAAGAGTCCCGGGAAGTTACCACCAAAGAAAATTTAGATCTTTCTGACTTTCTATCACCTTTATCTTGATGTTTCTCGGACACAATTTCCTTCCCCTCTCCTTTTTTTTCTTCCCGCCCCCCTCATCCCCGACTATTTTCTCTCCTGGTTACTTTACTTTTCTATTTCCCTAAACCTTCTATGATTTTATATGCTTTTCGTGATTTTAGATTGACTTTATACTTTGTTTTAAATGGAAAATTGTAATAGATTATTTTTTTTTAAAAAAAGAAATGTGCCTGTATGGTGAATTAACACAAGATGTTTATGAGGAAACAAGATACAGTAGAGTCTCAATTATCTAAGCCTCGCTTATCCAAGCCTCTGGATTATCCAAGCCATTTTTGTAGTCAATGTTTTCAATATATTGTGATATTTTGGTGCTAAATTCGTAAATACAGTAATTACAGCATAACATTACTGCATATTGAACTACTTTTTCTGTCAAATGTATAACATGATGTTTTGGTGCTTAATTTGTAACATCATAACCTAATTTGATGTTTCATAGGCTTTTCCTTAATCACTCCTTATTATCCAAGATATTCGCTTATCCAAGCTCCCGCCGGCCCGTTTAGCTTGGATAAATGAGACTCTACTGTATGTTATTTTTCAAAAAAATACTTTTTTTAAAATCTCTGAGTGCATACTTTAAACTAAAAGGTTTCAAGGGAGTGTAAACGTTCCAATAATCATACCCTAAGCTTCCTACGCTGCTCTTTATTGGGCTTCGTTTCCAAATCTTTGATCATTTTGGTCTTCTTACAGTACAAGATAAGAGATTCCACCTAAACACCTGGGAGAATGCCTTGAGAAGAGCTGTCTGAATGTGGAATAGACAGCCTCAGAGGTTGGTGGAGGTTTCCCAATAGAGGCTGATGGGCATCTTTCTTGGCTGCACCAACGGGAGTGTGCCTCACTGGTTTGCATTGCTATGAAGAAGACAAAAGGCAAAACACATGCTCTCTGCAACATTGCTCCCAGTCCTCCTAAGCACAAAGGGTCACCTGTTCCGTGAAGCCCCCAGGCCCAGCAGGACAGGGTCTGCGATTTCAATCATGGACTGCAAGGTGGACGTCACCACGATGAAGAGGATGATGCTGAGCAGGAAGGTCCTTTGGAGGAGCTGCAGGTCCAGGAGGCCCGTCTGGAGGGCCAGCAGCAGCAGGGTCACGCCCTCGGTCACACCTCTGCAAGGCAGGAAAGAGACGTGGGAGGTCAACCACACCCTGCACAGGTTGATAGTCCTCAGTAAGGAAACAGATGAGTTAGCTGGCAGGGAAAGCCCTTCCCTCAAAGAAAGCCCTCTTTGTCTGCCCCTCTCTCTATTCTCTCCTCCTGTTTCTGATTGTTAAACTGATGCTCTTCAGGCACATGCCTCTTCTTATTCAAAGTTTAATAAACTTTCCCCATGTTTTTATGATAGAACCAATTAGGAAATGAAATGACACTTATAACCCAGGAACAAAAATCATGCTACATAGTATTACTAGGCCCTAAATCGATATATATAAAATAGTGATGGCATCAGGGCAGCGGACAAAACAACAAAACTACAGGCTTCCCAACCTCAAAATTTGACAACACAACCCATCATCCACGGCTCTAGGTTGATACAACAAAAAGAAAAGAAAAATAAAGTCCTAATTAGAGGGAGAGGAATAATTGTTTTTATCCAATTGCTGCCAGTTAGAGGGCTAAGCTCTGCCCACTTGGTCTCCTAGCAACACACTCAGCCCAGGGGACAGGCACAAGAGTTTGGAGAGACCCCTAAGGGCCATCCAGCCAAACCCTTTCTACTATGCAGCAAGACACAATCCAAGCATTCCCAACACATGGACAACATGTAAATACTATACAATACTACACAGGGACATAGACCCCCTCTACCCTCACCACTTTCACAGTACACAAACAACCAAATGCATACTAAACATAAAGACAACCATACAACAGACATTCAATACCACCACTACCTCAACAAGTTCTCACCAACACCACCAGACAACGCCACAGCAACGCGTGGCCGGGCATAGCTAGTTTCCTATATAGAAATACAGTAGAGTCTTACTTATCCAACACTCGCTTATCCAACGTTCTGGATTATCCAACACATTTTTGTAGTCAATGTTTTCAATATATCGTGATATTTTGGTGCTAAATTCATAAATACAGTAATTACTACATAGCATTACTGCGTATTGAACTACTTTTCTGCCAAATTTGTTGTCTAACATGATGTTTTGGTGCTTCATTTGTAAAATCATAACCTAATTTGATGTTTAATAGGCTTTTCCTTAATGCCTCCTTATTATCCAACATTTTCGCTTATCCAACATTCTGCCGGTCCGTTTATGTTGGATAAGTGAGACTCTACTGTATAGTGATTTCATAACTTTTAAAGTGGCCTAGTGGATTAAAGCCTTGTGACTTGAAGGTTGGGTTGCTAACCTGAAAGCTGCCAGGTTCGAATCCCACCTGGGGAGAGTGAGGATGAGCTCCCTCTAGCAGCTCCAGCTCCATACGGGGACAGGAGAGAAGCCTCCCACAAGGATGATAAAAACATCAAAAACATCCAGACGTCCCCTAGGCAACGTCCTTGCAGACGGCCAATTACTTCACACCAGAAGCGACTTGCAGTTTCTCAAGTCGCTCCTGACACGAAAAAAAAACCAAACTTTTAAAGCATGACTCTGCTCCTGTAGTTGCTCTAATGCTGGCTCATTAAGCTTCTGATCTGCTAAAACTGCTGCTGTTGCTGCTTCTGCTGCTTTACTTTTTTTTTAATGGCTTTTCCTTTTTGAAATTACCCAACAAGAGAAAGGGGATGTGTTGGGCAGGGGAGTGAGGAGAAGAGGCCAGGAGCCCAACGGAAAGGGAGGGAAAAACAACAGGGTAGTAGGGATGGAGAATGGAAGTGCATGCAGTTTCTATCTGTCCAGAGGTCTTTACGAGTCTCTCCAAGTCTTTCTATGCCACATGCCTCAAACTGAAGGTTCTCCATGTCCTTTTATGTGACCCCCCCCCTCCCCCAAAATGCTGGACTACAACTCCTGTATCTCTCACCATTCGATATCATGATTAGAAATGATGGGAGTTGGGATACAGGAACATCTGGAAGGCTGCAGTTTGTTCTGTTTAGCCAGGAGAGTGGGGTTTGGATTAAGATACAAGTCTTGTGGGTAGGATGCCTGACTTTAAAAGGTCCTTTAACCTTTCCCCAACCCCAGAGCTACAATGGGGTGCCATTCCCATTATCCCCAGCCTGCAAAGTGATGGGATTTGTCATTCAATAACATCTCAGGGACCAAATGGGGAAAAACTAAAGAGTGCTGAACACTATCTAAAAAAATATATACAGTAGAGTCTCACTTATCCAACTTTTGCTTATCTAATGTTTTGTATTATCCAGCACAGTCTGCTTTTTAGTAGTCAATGTTTTTGTAGTAAATGTTGCAATATTTTGGTCCGAAATTCATAAATACAGTAATTACTACATAACATTACTGTGTATTGAGCTACTTTTTCTGTCAATTTGTTGTAAAACATGATGTTTTGGTGCTTAATTTGTAAAATTATAGTGTAATTTTATGTTTAAAAGGCTTTTCCTTAATTTCTTATTATCCAACATTTTTGCTTATCCAACATTCTGCTCCTGAGCTGGAGACCGAAAGGTCCCAGGTTCAAACCCCAGGAGAGGAGTGAGCGGCCGCTGTTAGCTCCAGCTCCTGCCAACCTAGCAGTTTGAAAACATGCCAATGTGAGTAGATCAATAGGTACCGCTCCGGCAGGAAGGTAACGGTGCTCCATGCAGTCATGTCAATGGCCACATGACCTTGAAGGTGTCTATGGACAACGCTGGCTCTTCGGCTTAGAAATGGAGATGAGCACCAACCCCCAGACATGACTGGACTTAACGTCAGGGGAAACCTTTACCTTTACCTAACGTTCTGCTGGCCCGTTTATGTTGGATAAGCGAGACTCTACTGTAGCTGGGCCTCTGTATCCACCAATTCTCCATGCATGCATTCAACAGCACTTTGAAGGGAACAATAAGGAAGCCGTGGCCCTCCATGAAAGTGAGTCTGTCACCCTTATCTACGCTGAAGAATTAATGCAATTTGACACTGCTTTAATTTCCATAACTCAATGCTATGGAATCACGGAAGCTGGAGTTTCACAAGGTCTTGAGCCTTCGCTGCCAAGAAGGGCTGGGGCCTCACCGAACTATAGCAGTTAAGGATTCAGCTTTGGGTTTTGGGGTCTCAGCCTACCTAGGACCAAATGGGACCGCACCGCTCTCACCTGTGCATCACGTTGCCATTTTGAAAAGCGCCGTATCCGGCCAAGTAGAACTTGCAGAGCTTGAGGAGACCCAGGGCCAGGTAGGAGATGGTGAAGGTCAGCCCGACGAGGGAGTAGGGGGTGCTGCAGCACTCGGCCACGCTGAGGAGGGAAGGAAGCGTCTGAGCTTTGCTGCCTGAGACCAAATGCAATCCCCTCTCATACTTTTGTTTACTCCGCACTCGGCACAGTTCAATGTGACCCCCTGATAGACAGAAGAAGAATGAGGTTGGACTGGATGACCCTGGGGATCTCTTCCAACTAGGATTCAAATGACAAGGGGTGAGATTCCAACAAAACATGGGGAAGGGCCTCCTCAAAAAGAGCTTTTTTGGAGAATGGACTACCTTGGAAGGTATGGGGCTCTCGTCCATCAGGTGGGGTGGTTCTCTGTCAGGGATGCTTTCATTTCCCACATTTCATACCATTGGAAGAGATCCCTAGAGGCATCCAGTCCAACCCCATTCTGCCATGCAAGAAGACACAATCCAAGCACTCCCAAAAGACAGACATCTCTGCTTAAAGACCTCTGGAGAATTCACTGGACACTCAGGCAGCAGTGCAGTCCATTGTCGAACAGCTTTTGTTGGCAGGAAATTCTCCCTAATGTTTAGATGGAATCTTTTTTCCTGTAATTTGAATCCACAGCTCTGTGTCCTAGTCTCTGCAGCAGCAGCAAACAAGCTGGATTTGAAAGGACATCCTTTCAAGTATTTTAAACATGGCTATCCAGTCACTACCTAGATTTCTGGGCCACTGAACATTTTGGAGGCTCATCTGTGGAATTGTGGGAGTTGAAGTCCAAAACATGCCTGATCTGGACACTATCCTCCTATTGATGCAGCCTAGAATTGCATTGGCCTTTTTCTGCTGCTACATCACACTGTCGTCTCGTGTTCAGTTTGGGTCTACTAAGGCTGGATCCACACTGCCCTGTAATCCAGTTTCCAAATATGGATTAACTGCACTGAACTGGATTATATCGATCTACACTGCTTTATAAATCTGAATCAATGCAGTTAATCCACATTCTGGCACTGGAGTATAGGGCAGTGTGGATCCAGCCTAAGAAAATAATAATAATAATAATAATAATAATAATAATAATCATCATCATCATCATCATCATCATCATCACCACTTTATTTTTATATCCTGCCACTCTCCCCCCGAAGGGACTCAGGGTGGCTTACAAGAGAGACCAAGCCCTATAATAACAAATAACCAAATAAAACACATTTAAAAACACAGATAAACATATAACAAGCTAATTAAACCATTAAAACAACAAAGTATAAATAAAGTATAAGATAATAATTAAAGATAATATTTCTAGACTGCCTTCTCTTCCCGAAGGGACTCAGGGCGGTTTACAGACACAAAACAAAAATGCAAATATTCAATGCCTCAAATGAATACAAACACATCAAAATAATACAAGATAATGCACAGTGAAGACTTCTGGATCTTTTTCAATGAACGGTTGTCAGGCCAGGTGCCACCCATGCTAAATATCTCTGCCTTTCCTTTTTTTCCCTACCTACTTTATGCTTCTCCCTACAGGACGTTAATGACTTGTGATGGCCTCCAACTTTAAAATTCTAGGCTTCAAAGGCAGAGGAAGGAGCTGCCGACTGTCCTTAACCCACTGCATGGACACCACCGTTTCCGCCGCTTTTCTACCTGCTGAGGAGGACGAAGATCAGTCCCTGGTGCGACAGAAGGCTGCCAGAAGAAGAGGAGGCCAAGGCGTAGATCTGCAGGGTGAACAAGGCCAGCCAGAAGACCAGGAACAAAAGCGGGACGGCCAGCTGCTTCCAGAGGGACATGCCCAGCGTGACCAGGTTGTATACTTCCAGCGCCTGGAAAACAGAGAACATGAGCATTAAGCATGCCATACATTCACCAAGAGGCATTTAGCAAATTTGCTACAGCGCCTAAATACCACCAAGGCACCAGATCCCACCTGATCTTAGAAACTAAGCAGGGTCAACCCTGGTTAGTATTTGGGTGGGAGACCACCAGCCACTATCATGTGCTGTAGGCTCTATTTCAGAGGAAGGAACTGGCCAAGCCACCTCTGAGGATTCCTTGCCTAAGGGAAATCCTATGCCATTAATGGGATCACTGCAGGTCGACAGGTGATTATGCCGTTGTCTTGGTATATATAGTCTTTTAATGAATTTAATTGCTTTTGACTAATGCAAATTAACTCTTTCAAAATCATTTTCATATTTATTGCCGTTTTTCTATACTACTGAATCTCTCTCACTTTTAGTAAGTTGCCAGCTGCTGTGAATTCCATTATTGGGGGGGGGGGGGGGGGGGGAGAGACAGAAATTAATAAACTATGAAGGGGTACCTTTATAAATATAGTAGCCTCTTAGTATTAACTGGAGTTCTGCTGTAAATACCACAATCTATAGATGTTCGAAGTTCCAAAACAGTGCCATTTACATGGCATTATTATTATGGACTATTATTATTTTGGAAGTCATATTTTCAAGGGATGGGTTGTTGGTTGGATGAATGAAGAATCCATGGATATACACAGGGCCAAGAGTACATTCATATATTGCAGTTGGCTCTCTAGATTTCCGTGTTTAATTTTCATACATTTGATTATTTGTGAGTTTCCCATTAGTCTGCTTTATCTACATTTCAATGTTTCAGAAAATATTTTTGAGACCAATTTTAAGATAAATTGCAAGGTTTCTCTTTTTGTCCTCACAGCAGTGAAAATCTGGACACCATTTATGATTGATATTGCAATTGAATGTCCTTGGGATGCTCTTATCTATCTAATATTTAGAATTAATGACTATACTCAACTGTATTTTAATTACATTGACTTGTTTAATATCCAAGATCAAAATGCCAATTATTTATGCTTCTTTTGAAAACAATACATTCTGGCAACAACAAGTATTAGTATTATTAGTTTTTATATTGCACTTCTTTCCCAATAGACTCAAAATTGGCTAACACTAAAAACCATACAAATATGCAAATTAAAACCCAAAAACATGCAAACACTAAAATAGAAAACAGAGCTTATATAAAATCAAAGTCAAATAAAAACATTTAAATACCTGCTAAACAACAAAAAACACAGTCCTGTCAAGGGAAAATAAAAACCCACAGGAGCCATAAGATTTGTGGGCAGTATTCACTTGTGCATGGAGTACACAGACTCACTCACTCACTCACACAAATTCAACATCACTGAATACAATTACTCTGCAAAAATAATGCATCATATCTTTTGACAGTGACCCTTTGGAATGTGACCTAAGAGAGGTCACATTCCAAAGTAGAGGGGTAGTGGTAGTGGAGAGTCACTAATTGGTAGGTCACTATCAGGTTTGACCCAGGATTTGAACTCAGCGCCCTTCTAGACAGCTACTTAATCTGGAGTAAGGAAGTGGGATTAAAAATCCGGTACTTCAGTTCCAGGAAACAGCCCCACTAAGATTTGGTTAATGCAGATTGAAGGGAAACGTAAAAGGTATGATGGGGACATCCTCTCAAAGTTTCCTTTTAATTTCTCCCCCTTTTATGACACTCCAAGATATGCTGCACCTCATAAGCATGTTGCCAAAGTTGCAGCACTGATGCTAATAGCATAGAGCAGGCACAAGCAGATTTGCTATTGTTGCCTCTCCTCTACTCCCTGTGCTACATTTCCCTTCAGAAATACACAGGGAACGAGAGAAAAGGAATGGCTAGTGAGAGTTCTCATGGGAATTGCTTTCTTCTTGTGCCTGCATTTAGCCACCTGTGTCTCCATGGCTCCATCCCATCACGTCCCTCTGTTAAGCTGTGTGGGGTTTTTAATATTGGGATAAGCACTGCAGCAGTCTACACCAGCACACCACAAGGAACGCTGTAGTTTTATGAGGAGTGTTGGGACATACAGTGCTCCAAAGCGGCACATTTTTCGCGCGATATCAGATTGTATGCGAACCTTTTCATTACAAGGAGTCCAAAGCAATGCACATTGAATAAAATCAGGGAAAAGTGTTGCAAGAGGAAAAACTAAACTCCAAACCATGCCTCACCTGAGTGACTTCCCTGTAGGCAGCAGACACCAACTGGAACGGCACCGACAAGCCAGACGTGACGACGTAGAGGGCTTCGGTGGCCGTCAGAATGGCTGCAAAGGTGTTGACGGTGGGCAGGACTTGTAGCGGGAGGCAGCAGAGGCGGGCGGCTAGAGGGAGCATCGGGGCAGCAAAGAGCCAGACCTGCTTGGTCCTCAGCAGGAAGGCGCAGAGGGTGGCCACGATGACCTGGCCTGGAAGAGAGATGGCGGTCAAGAAGGGCCCCAGAGGCACAGGGGGTTGAAAAGGGGGAGGGATCCAACACACGCTTAGTTTTGGCTTTAGGTGCTATAGGGCTTCTGTGTGATAGATTTACATTAGGACCTCATATTTGGCAGCGATAGGAGTTTAGGACTCCTGTTCTCAAGTAGAAAGACTGCCCTAACTATCAATCAAGTGTGTATGTGTATATTACCACTATATGCCAATCCTGTAGTTGTGTTTGGTATAAGGCACGGCGGGTGGGGACGAGAGACAGGGCCTTCTCGGTGGTGGCTCCCCGGCTGTGGAACTCCCTCCCCAGTGACATTCGGCAGGCCCCATCCCTTTTGGGGTTCAGAAAAAAACTGAAGACCCGGCTATGTACGCAGGCATTTGAAGAATAAGCATGTGTTGGCTTCGACTCGGTCTGAATTACGGCTCTTGTATAACGTCTGGTGGATGAATGGCATAAGCACTTTGCATTGTTTTAAACTTTGTATATTGTATTTTATGACTATTTTATGATTGTTTTAACTGTTTTAATCATTTTAGTTTATTGTATATCAGTGTAACGGCATCAAGTGCCACTTGTAAGCCGCCCTGAGTCCCCTCGGGTGAGAAGGGCGGGGTATAAATAATTGAAATAAATAAAAAATAAATAATAAATATGTGTATATATACCGTGTTTCCCCGAAAATAAGACAGTGTCTTATATTAATTTTTGCTCCCAAAGATGCTCTATGTCTTATTTTCAGGGGATGTCTTATTTTTCCATGAAGAAGAATTCACATTTATTGTTGAACAAAAAAATGAACATTTATTTTATACTGTACAGTAGTTGTCATCACAAACCAGCATAACCAGAGAAACTGAATCCTATCAAGAATTTCTTGTTACTACCATTATTTCCATGTACAACTGGTATGTACATTTACCAATCCTGCATGCTCTGGTGTTCTGTTTGGCAGATATGCTTCCAAACAAAAACTTTGCTAGGTCTTACTTTCGGGGGAGGTCTTATATTTAGCAATTCAACAAAACTTCTACTAGGTCTTATTTTTTGGGGATCTTATTTTTGGGGAAACAGGGTATGTGTGTGCATGTGTGTGTTTATCTATGTAATGTGGTAATTTATTGTATTTTTATGTTAATTTGTTTTTTTAATGTGATGTATCCCGCCTCAATCCATCAGGAGAGGCGGGTAATCAAAGGTATTATTATTATTATTATTATTATTATTATTATTATTATTATTATTATTATTATTACTATTATTATTATTATTATTATTATGTTGGTTAGTTTGTACCACAAAGGCTCCTCCATGGTTTGGTGGATCTGGACCAAACCTGGCACACAGACCCAACTTAAAATAATTGAGCTGAGAGAAATAAAAGAAACACATTGGATTGGCTGTGGCAAGGTGAAGTGGCCCTTTGTCAAATGGGAGTGAAGTGGATTGGCTGTGGCTAGGTGAAGAGAAAGAAGGGAAGAGAAAGGAAGGACAAGGAAGAAAGGAGGAAAGAAAGAAAAAAGGATGGAAAGAAGGAAGAGAAAGGAAGGGGAAAAAGACAAGGGGAGGGAAGGGAGGGAGGGAAGAAAGAAAGATAGATAGATGTATGAGGGAAAGCAAGGAAGAAGGCAAAAAAGTAAGAAAAGAGAGGTAGAAGGTGTATGAGAGAAATGGAGGAAGGAAGGAAAGAGAGCCTGCCCACCATTGCCATGAAGACATTTTGAGGCAAGCCTTCTCAGAGCTGGAGAAGGGAGAAAGCAGGTAGGCAGTGGCCCCTTGACACGCAGATAATGCTGGGTATATAGTATGTGCCTAGGTAAATGTAAAGCTTTCCCCTTGACATTAATTCTAGTCGTGTCCAAGGACTCTGGGGGTTGGAGTTCATCTCCATTTCTAAGCCAAAGAGCTGGCATTGTCCGTAGACACCTCCAAGGTCATGTGGCCACTGGCGTATGTACCTGTTTTTTTTTTTTAATTTATTATTATTATTATTATTATTATTATTATTATTATTATTATTATTATTATTATTATTATTATTTCCATTATTTATATCCCGCCCTTCTCACCCGAAGGGACTCAGGGCGGCTTACAACATTGGCACAATCAATCAACAATACATAAAATCAGTTAAAAACTATTAAACATAGTATAAAATTTGTATATATACGAAACCTGGGGGGATTCGGTGTGAAGGTATGTGCTCTATCTCTGAAGTGCAGCCTGCTTGGTTCCATATGAACTCACTTTTCCTTCCTTACAAAGCAATTACTTTTACATCATCCACCTTCTTCCCCATGGGTAACTGAGGCCAAGGCACAGCAGACATTAATGCGCCATCGGCCCAATAGCCCTGCCCCTTCCTCACTTGTGAGTGCGGTCGCGAAGCGTCCCAATGCGACTGGATCCTGGTAGACGGCGCCATAGAATTCGTGCTCCATCTCGTGACGGATGTAGTCCCTGGGAACGGAGCCAAGGAAAATGTTTCACATCAGCAACAGGGTTTTCCAGGAGAAAAATCAAAAGCAACAGGTGGGAGAAGGAGAGTCCATACTGTGCAGGGCTGGAAATTAGGTGGCCTTCCAGGTGTTGCGGAAATACAACTCCCAGCATCCATCAATAAAACCTATGCTGGCTAGGTCTGCTGGGAACTGTAGTCCAGAAATACCTGGAGGTCTGCATGATTTCTACCCATCCAAATGCAAAAGTAGTACATCAATACTGTAGCATTAATAGCACCATGTAACATGATTTTTTGTTCCTGGGTTATAAATGTCATTTCCTAATTGGTTCTATCATAAAGACATGGACAAAGTTTATTAAATTGCGAAAACTTTGTATTTGCAGGACATCCTATCCTGCAACACATTTTGCTGTAGTTTTTCAATGAATATCTCCTGAAGTCTCAACCAATTCAACCTAGTTTGTAGCAGTTTCTGGAATACAAAAACTACTTTCACTTTTACAAGGTCTTGAGTTTTCTCTGCCAAAGAGGAATGCTTATGCCTCACCAAAATACAAATTCTAGGGTTGCATAGCATTGAGTTATGTCCATTAAATTAGAGGTAACATCCCTTAAATAGGAGCTCCAGGTGCAACTCCCGAAGCAGCTTCCCCTTTTGCTTTGCACTAGGATGTCCATATTACGCAATCTAACACGCACCTGAATTTTGGCAAGGCAATTTTTCCAAAAAAGGGTGAGCATTAGATTTGAGGAAATAGGGTGCATCACCCAGATCTCATTTAGTTAAATTCATAAAATCATAGGACCATAAAATCGGAAGAGACCTCAAGGGCCATTCAATCCAACGCTTTGACCATACAGGAAGATACCATCAAAGCACTCCTTACAGATACCCACCCAGCCTCGAAGAATCATAGAATAATAGAGTTGGAAGAGACCACATGGGCCATCTAGTCCAATCCTCTTCTGCCATGAAGGAAAAGCACAATCAAAACAACCCCGACAGATGGCCATCTAGCTTTTGTTTAAAAGCACCCAAGGAAGGAGCTTCCACTGCTGCTTCCAGAGAAGGAAGATCCACGATGCTCAGGACCACTCATTCCTTTTTATTGCAAAGACCTCTGGAGTGAGCTCTTCTCATCATCTACATATCCTCTGAGACCCTTCTATATTGGGATGCCTGTTCTGCAAGTGTCCAGTGCTCTGAGGGAAGTGTTTGCATGTATGTATATGCAATAATGGATAATAATCACTACTGTATATACTCAAGTATAAGCCGACCCAAATATAAGCCAAGGCACCTAATTTTACCATAAAATACTGGGAAAACACTGACTCCAGTATAAGCTGAGGGTGGTAAATTTTAGAAATAAAAATAGATACCAATAAAATTACATTAATTGAGGCATCAGTAGGTTAAATGTTTTTGAATATTTACATCAAGCTCAAATTTAAGATAAGACTGTCCAACTCTGATCAAATCATTATTCTCATCTTCTTCAATGTAAATGTGCTTATGTATCCTTTTAATAATAATAGAGTAAAATAATACATGTAATAATAAATAGAGTAAAATAATCAATGCAATAATAATAATAAGATCAGAGTGAAATAATAAATATAATAATAATAATCACACAGCCATAGACACTTGGGAAGTGTCCGGCATGTGATCCAGTACAACAGCCAGCAGAGTGTCTGCTGTGGACTATTATTGTGTTTCAAACAACAACAACAACAACAATAATAATAGAGTAAAATAAATGTAATACAGTAGAGTCTCACTTATCCAAGCTAAACGGGCTGGCAGAAGCTTGGATAAGCGAATATCTTGGATAATAAGGAGGGATTAAGGAAAAGCCTATTAAACATCAATTTAGGTTATGATTTTACAAATTAAGCACCAAAACATCATGTTTTACAACAAATTTGACAGAAAAAGCAGTTCAATACGCAGTAATGTTATGTTGTAATTACTGTATTTACAAATTTAGCACCAAAATATCACGATGTATTGAAAACATTGACTACAAAAATGGCTTGGATAATCCAGAAACTGGGATAAGCGAGGCTTGGATAAGTGAGACTCTACTGTAGTAGCAACAATAATAGAGAAAAATACTAAATGTAATAATACCAATAATGATAGAGAAAAAGAGTACATGTACCATATATTCTCGAGGATAAGCAGACCCAAATATAAGCCAACCAGGACCCTCACCCAAGTATAAGCCAAGGGGGGCTTTTTCAGTCTTTAAAAAAGGGCTGAAAAACTAGGCTTATACTCGAGTATATAAGTATATTGTATATGCATATAATATTGATAATAATATTATAATGTAATAAAATATAGTACTAATAAGAATACAATATAATAATTATATATTACATGTAATATTACTAATAATATTACAGTATAGTGGTATAGTACAATATAGTCATATATAATGTTATGATTGAGCCTCGTGGCTCTGTTTCTGACAGGCGTGGGCGTAAGACTCCTCGAGAGTCGGATACTCTCGAGGAGCGAGAGAGAAAAAGACTGCGAGACATATTTGCAGCACCCTCTGACGAAGAGTCTTTCGAAGGGTTCACGGAGAGAATGGAGGAAGGGCTGGTTAGCTCAGAGGAGGATGAGATGGATTGGACTCGGGTAAGGGAGGAATTGGGGGCCACTGGCCATGATGGGGCAGAAGATGAATGGGGACCTTCAGGATTAGACCCATGGCGTAGCTGGAGGGATGGGACGGGATCCACAGCTGGAGATGCTGTTGGGCGTAGTCAGAGGTGTTCCAGCTCTGACGAGGAAAGTGATGAGGAAACGCCCGGGTTAAGGAGGACAGCTGACAGTGATGAAGATTTGTAACTGGCATAAAATGGGGCTTGGGAGCAATTGCAAATTGCGTCGGGCAAGGTAATCTGGGCAAACGCTTGGGATTCGTGTGTGTGTGTGGGACGCTTCCCTGAAGACTTGTGTACTTTCCTGTGCTGAGACGTAAGTTGATTGGAATCCAGGGTCAGACGGCGGGAGGGATTGTGTGGGCATTTGTTTGTGCAAACCTGTGCTTACTCTTATTAGCTTGACCTTCCGTCGTCTTCTTGACGGACGCCATCTCCTGCTTTGAGAACTCGGACTGAACTGACCACGGCTTGTCTTCCCCCCTTCTTGGACTTGGAAAAACTACAAACGTCTGCTTCTGGCTTTGATCTACGGAACGGAACTGGTCTACTCTACTGCTAAAATCCCTGGCTGATTTGTTCGTGTTGGAATCCTGTCTGCTGTGTGTGTGGGAGCGACGCAAGTTACTCTAAACTCAGTGTTGGCAGCAGAGAGGAATCTGCTGCCAATTAGTTGCATTCTTTGTATCTTTTGTTCCTTGCCTTTCGTTTTGTTTATACCCAGGCTGAAGAAAGCAGTTTGTTTTTACCCGGATTAAACTCCGGTTTAATCCGGTTTATCTTTTGAACATTACTTTTGTCCCTTTTTTGCTCCTAAAGGCAAAAATTACCTGGCCCTTGTGTTTTACGGGCATTTTTGAGTTCTGTAATCTAATAAACTCTGTTACTTTGAATCTTGTGGCGTTCTGTCCTTGACAGATTGCCCGACGCCCATAAAAGGTTTATTGCAGCAATAAACCCGTCAGGAAGACGATGGATGAGTTAAGGGTCAAATTAGACCAATTGCAAACGGCTTTTACCGTTAGCCAAACCGCTCATGCCGTGAAAGGACATGTTTTGACTCCTGAACGCTTTGACGGAACCAGGTGCAAGTTGCCAACCTTTTTGGCACAAGTGGAGCTTTATTTTTCTCAGCTCAGTGCTCATGCTTTTCCTACAGACACTAGCAAAGTGGCTTTTATTTTGAGTTTGTTGACCGGTCCCGCAGGACAATGGGCCACTAATTTAATTTTGGGAAATGACCCAGTCAAGGACAATTTGAATAATTTCAAAAAGTTGTTAACTGATACTTTTGGGGATCCTCTCCGCACGGAGAACGCTGGGTGGGCTCTGTATCGGTTGAAACAGGGAAAGGGGACTGTTTTGGATTACTTAAATAAGTTTAACCTGTATCGCCACCAGCTGGATTGGGGGGAAAATGCATTCATGCTTTTATTTACTGCCGGGTTAAGTGATATGCTCCAGGATGAATTAGCACGCTTGGAGCCGGCTGAAAGCTGGGACGCCTTAGTAGCTAAGGTGCTGCGTTTAGACGCAAGGTTCGAGGCTCGTAAACATTCAAAAGCAATGTGTGCGCCACCCATGCATGTAACCAGGGCACCTGTGGTGATGGGGGAAGAGCCCATGGAGCTTGGGGTCTTTAAAAAGCTGTCTACAGAGGAAAAGAGCCGTAGGAGGCAGCTGGGCTTGTGTTTGTACTGTGGGAATGCTGGGCATTTTGCCAAAAGTTGTAATGTGAAACCTTCCCAGCTTTCGGGAAAAGGCCAGCCCTAGTGCGACGTGAGTCCAACGCACTAGGGCTCCTCAAGCAGTCAACTGAGGGGAGGAAGCATGTTTTCGTACCCATTACATTATCTGTTGGGGGAAGGGAACTTGTTTCTACTTTGGCACTGCTGGACTCAGGAGCCACGGTCTCTTATGTAGATATTGAGTTTGCTAAGAAG
Source organism: Anolis carolinensis (assembly GCF_035594765.1). Lineage (NCBI taxonomy): Eukaryota > Metazoa > Chordata > Lepidosauria > Squamata > Anolidae > Anolis > Anolis carolinensis. Next base: position 4,587,905 of record NC_085845.1, on the reverse strand, counting down.
CATGGCATTCCTAAGGTGCGCAAGGCATGCGACGTGTGGGTGGAAGGAGCAGATGGGAGACTGCTGGAGACTGGGGTGGTTAACCAGGAAACCTCGGCAGTAACGTGGGAGGTGCAGGGAGTAACGGGAACGTTTGTGTGGGATATTACGAGCTTGCCTAGATATGATGTGATCCTGGGGATGGATTGGCTAGCTGTAGTAAACCCACAAGTAGATTGGGCAACACGTAAAGTGATTTTAAAGAGGCAGGATTGTTGCACTCTAAATGTTACTCATTCTGATATGGAGGGAGTGCCTGCTGAGTATGGGGAGTTCTCTGATGTATTTTGTAAAAAAGAAGCGGACAAATTACCACCGCACAGGCCATATGATTGCGCCATCAAGTTGGCAGAAGGTGCGAAACTGCCAGCAGGGAGGCTGTATGCCTTGACTGTACCGGAAAGGCAAGCTTTGCGGGAGTTTCTAGATGAAAATTTAGCCAAGGGGTTTATTCGCCCATCTAGTTCTCCAACTGCGGCACCAGTATTCTTTGTAGCCAAAAAGACTGGGGAACTTAGGCTGGTCTGCGACTATCGGATCCTAAACAAATACACCATTCGGGATAGGTACCCGCTCCCTTTAATCTCGGAACTGTTATCAAGGGTGCAAGGGGCTAAGGTCTTTACCAAGCTTGACCTGCGGGGGGCCTATAACTTAATCCGTATACGGGAAGGGGATGAATGGAAGACGGCATTTAACACGTGTTTCGGATGCCACGAGTTCCGAGTCATGCCTTTTGGGCTTTGTAATGCTCCTGCGGTCTTCCAGAGGTTCATGAACGATGTGTTCAGGGACCTAATTGACCAATTTTTAGTGATTTATTTGGATGATATCTTGATTTTTTCTAAGGACGAGAAAGAACATCGTCAACATGTTAAGCAGGTTCTGCACCGACTGCGGGCTAATGGGCTTTTCGCCAAGGCTTCCAAGTGCGTCTTTCATGTGCCTGAAGTGGAGTTCCTAGGTCATGTAGTGTCAGGTAGGGAACTTAAAATGGACCCACATAAGGTTGACGCCGTCAACTCATGGCAGGAGCTGAAGACTAAGAAGGATGTACAAAGGTTCTTAGGTTTCGCTAATTACTACCGGGAGTTTATTCCGAATTTTGCAAAGCTCACGGTACCTTTGACGCAGCTTCTGCGCAAGAAACAGCCATTTGTGTGGGGGCGGGAAGCTCACGAGGCATTTCTACAACTTAAGTCTAGTTTTCAATCGGACAACATACTAACCCATCCTGATGTTGACAAACCGTTCGTGGTAGAAGCGGACGCTTCTAGCTACGCGTTGGGGGCTGTATTGTCTCAGAAGGATTCCTCAGGGACCTTGCGTCCCTGTGGATTTTACTCGCGGCAACTAACACCCTTCGAGCAGAACTATACCATATGGGAGAAGGAGTTGTTGGCGATTAAGGTGGCGTTTGAGGTGTGGCGGCACTGGCTTGAAGGGGCACGGCACCAGATCGTGGTCAGGTCTGATCATAAGAACTTAGAGCACTTGCAAACAGCAAAGAAGTTAAACCAGCGTCAAATTCGCTGGGCTTTGTTTTTCTCCAGGTTTAACTTCAAGGTGCAGTTCGTGGAGGGGAAGGCAAACTTGCGGGCCGATGCTTTATCCCGCAAGCCAGAATTTAAGACCAATGAGCAGGTAGTATGTCAGACCATCTTGCCTACTGCCTCGCTGTGTGTTGTAGATAATGAGCTCGGGTTACATGACCAGATCCTTGAGGCTCAGAAAGATGATGTGTGGACTCAGGAGCAACTGATGTTGCTCTCAGCAGGTAACCGTACCATACTGCCGCATCTCCAAGATCAAGACGGGGTATTGGTGCGTAGGGGGCAGGTTTACGTACCAGTGGGGGCCCTCAGGTTGGAGGTGATTAGAGCCCACCATGACGAACCCATGGCTGGGCACTTTGGCAGGTTCAAGACCGTACAGCTTATCACCAGGAGCTACTGGTGGCCAAAGATGCGGCAAGACATTCTGCGCTTTTGTGACAGCTGCGCCGTTTGCCAGCAAAGTAAGACGCCTGTTGGGCGCCCTAGAGGGTTGTTGTCGTCTTTACCTGTTCCGGAGAGGCCATGGCAAATCATTTCCATGGATTTCATTTCAGATTTGCCTAAGTCTGGGGGTTATACTTGTATTTGGGTGGTGGTGGATTTATTTAGTAAACTGGCTCATTTTATTCCTTGTTCAACCATTCCGGCGGCCCCTACGTTGGCCTTACTATTTACAAAGCACATCTATCGCTTGCACGGAGCACCCGAGGTGATTATTTCCGATAGGGCTCCGCAATTTGTGTCACGCTTTTGGAAACACTTCCATGAGTGCTTGGGGACTAAGTTAAACGTGTCGTCCGCCTTCCATCCGCAAACGGATGGACAGTCGGAACGGGTTAATGGGCTCTTAGAGCAGTATTTGCGTTGTTTTTGTTTAGATCAACCCACGGCTTGGGTGAAGTGGTTACCGGTGGCGGAATTTGCTTACAACAATGCGGTGCACACGTCTAGTCAGCATACGCCGTTTGAGCTTACTTATGGCTTTCACCCACGGGGAGGTGTGGCGCCGTCGACCAATGTGGTCTCTTCGGACCCTGTGTACCGCTCTACGGAAATGGCTGCATTGCATGATGTTGCCCGTCGCTTACTGTTGGAAGCTAAGGCAACGCAGAAGACTCAGGCTGACCGCCACAGGCAGGCAGGGGAGGAGTTGGAAGAAGGGGATTTGGTGTGGTTATCTTCCAAACATATTAAACAGGCTGGGGGAAAGTTTGCGCCTCGGTATTTGGGTCCCTTTCCTATCGTTAAAAAGATTTCTTCTGTTGCGTTTCGTTTGCGTTTACCGTCTAGTTTAAAGGTCCATCCAGTCTTTCATCGTTCGCTGTTGAAACTTGATACCTCTAGTCGTCGTGGTGCTATAGCGGAGGGTATCACTGCCACTTCTCCGCCATCGGGGGAGGAGGCCTTTGTGAGAGGGGATAGTGTTATGATTGAGCCTCGTGGCTCTGTTTCTGACAGGCGTGGGCGTAAGACTCCTCGAGAGTCGGATACTCTCGAGGAGCGAGAGAGAAAAAGACTGCGAGACATATTTGCAGCACCCTCTGACGAAGAGTCTTTCGAAGGGTTCACGGAGAGAATGGAGGAAGGGCTGGTTAGCTCAGAGGAGGATGAGATGGATTGGACTCGGGTAAGGGAGGAATTGGGGGCCACTGGCCATGATGGGGCAGAAGATGAATGGGGACCTTCAGGATTAGACCCATGGCGTAGCTGGAGGGATGGGACGGGATCCACAGCTGGAGATGCTGTTGGGCGTAGTCAGAGGTGTTCCAGCTCTGACGAGGAAAGTGATGAGGAAACGCCCGGGTTAAGGAGGACAGCTGACAGTGATGAAGATTTGTAACTGGCATAAAATGGGGCTTGGGAGCAATTGCAAATTGCGTCGGGCAAGGTAATCTGGGCAAACGCTTGGGATTCGTGTGTGTGTGTGGGACGCTTCCCTGAAGACTTGTGTACTTTCCTGTGCTGAGACGTAAGTTGATTGGAATCCAGGGTCAGACGGCGGGAGGGATTGTGTGGGCATTTGTTTGTGCAAACCTGTGCTTACTCTTATTAGCTTGACCTTCCGTCGTCTTCTTGACGGACGCCATCTCCTGCTTTGAGAACTCGGACTGAACTGACCACGGCTTGTCTTCCCCCCTTCTTGGACTTGGAAAAACTACAAACGTCTGCTTCTGGCTTTGATCTACGGAACGGAACTGGTCTACTCTACTGCTAAAATCCCTGGCTGATTTGTTCGTGTTGGAATCCTGTCTGCTGTGTGTGTGGGAGCGACGCAAGTTACTCTAAACTCAGTGTTGGCAGCAGAGAGGAATCTGCTGCCAATTAGTTGCATTCTTTGTATCTTTTGTTCCTTGCCTTTCGTTTTGTTTATACCCAGGCTGAAGAAAGCAGTTTGTTTTTACCCGGATTAAACTCCGGTTTAATCCGGTTTATCTTTTGAACATTACTTTTGTCCCTTTTTTGCTCCTAAAGGCAAAAATTACCTGGCCCTTGTGTTTTACGGGCATTTTTGAGTTCTGTAATCTAATAAACTCTGTTACTTTGAATCTTGTGGCGTTCTGTCCTTGACATATAATGCTAATATTGTGATGTGCTAATAATATAATGTATTGTATGTCCATATCATTTGTAAGCCGCTCTGAGTCCCCTTTGGGGTGAGAAGGGCGGGATATAAATGTAATAAATAAATAAATAAGTGTCCAGCCCCTTACCAGGCGGTCTGGTGACCCACGTAAAGCAGCAGGACGGTCAGGAGGTAGAGGTACATTTTCACAAGGGACCGGACAGGAAGGAGCAGGACCACCACACAAACCACATGGCCTAAAGGTGGAGGAAAAAGAAAGAGGAAGCACGTTGACACTAGTCTGTTTCATTGACTAGAGAAGCCAGTTCAGATTCGTACATGGCCTCTACACCAATTGTGTGCCAGCAAGTTGGTGCTGACTTATAGCCTCCCCATATGTAAGAGTTCTCCATGAGTCTTGGTCATCAATTGTTGTGTTCAGCTCCACTAATAAAAGTTTCACAAAGTTTTACAAAGGGTTTCTGTGTGTCTTTTCTTCTTCCTCCTCCTACTCTATGACTGGAAGCCTGTTTCTTTTGGCAGCATCAGCATTAATTCTTGTGCTCAGCTCCGTTCATAAAGTTTTACAAAGTTTCACAAAGTTTTTTTGTGTGTCTCTTTTCCTCTTCATCCACTCTGGTTGGAAGGTTATATCTTTTGGCAGCATCAGCATGAGGAGGAGGGTGAAGGACGACTGGAGAAATAATACATTCTCCTCTCATTCTAACAAAACTTATTATAGGTTGGCTATCCCTTATCCGATATGCTTGGGGCCAGATGTGTTTCGGAATAGTATGTACACATATGCATTTGCATATACAGTATGTACATAATGAGATAATTTGGAGATGAGACCCAAGCCTGAACATGACATTCGTTTATGTTTGATGCATATCTTTTACACATAGCCTGAAGGTTCCTGTATACAATGTTTTAAAGAATTGTGTGCTTGAAACAAAGCGCAGTCCAGGCATTTTGGTTAAGAGATACTCAACCTGTACTAGTGACCTTTTGGACTACAGCTCCCAGCATCCCCAAATCAGCAAATTTGTTGTGGGATTATGGGAATGATTGTCCAAAGAGTGATAAACTGTTTTCAGCTCTGATTCTACACTATAGATTTAATGCAGATTGGCATCACTTTAACTGCCTCTGGTTCATTGCTGTGGAATCCTGGGGTTTGTAGTTTGGCGAGGCATCAGTCCTCTTTGGCAGAGAAGACTAAAAGCCTTGTAAAACTACAGTTCCCAGGATCCCATAACACTGAAACATAGCACTTCAATTGGTGTTAAACTGCATTAATTCTACAGTGCAGATGCACAGAGAGTGGGAAAACAATGGAACCATACAATTCAATCAGTGAAATAAGTGATCCCCACATGTTTTGATGCCTTCTACAAACCAGAAATAAATACACGACAATCCCATGATACATGTATTTTTACACCCTGATACAGATTTTAAAAATACATGTCAGGCTTGAAGGTAGTGCAGAACCTGGAAGTTGTAGTTCTGCAAGGCCTTTAAGCCTTCTCTGACCAAGAGAGCTTATACCTCTCCAAGTTACAAGTCCTAGGATTCCATAGCAATAACATATGGGGCCAAACTGCATTTGTTCTAAACTGTAGATCAGGCATAGGCAAACTCTGGCCCTCCAGGTGTTTTGGACTTCAACTCCCACAATTCCTAACAGCCCATGCTCGGTACACTGATCATATATATCGCAGATCCGAGCTTACCTGCGTAGTAGATATTCCACAGGTGATGTCTCTGCAGGTAAAGATGCTGGGCATTGGGGCGCAGCCCCTCGGCAAAGGCCTGGACGTCCCAGCGGTAGAGCAGGTCCAGCAGGACGATGCTGGGCACCCGGAGGACCACATTGGCCAACTTCTCCAGACGGGAGGCCATGGCCGAGCCTTGCGTCCGAATCCCACCCACCGAAAGAAGCAGCAACAACCTGGTTCCCCTTTCTCTGACCCTCAGGAAAGCACAGCGGGGGGTCTCCCTCCCCCTCAAGGGACCCCGCTTTTGGAAAGGGTTATGGCCTTAAACCAGGAGAGTGGCAGATATTGGCAGGGCAGAAGCACTAGACAGGAAAACAAAAGGATTTAGTGGGAGATGTAAATAGTGGGTGTTTCTGTAAACAAATCAGAATCGATATTTCAAAATTGTGTGTGTGTGGGGGGGGGGGGGAATCTGCAGTCAAGGCTTCCTAGAGGCCAAGGAATCAAACTGAATGCTTTATATGGTATGGAAATGGAAATAAGGGGGTTCAAATTCACCAAAAATGAGGGGTGGGAGGTCAAAATTTGGGAGAGTCCGCATTCAAACCTTTCTGGGGGCCAAGGAATCCAATCAAATGCTTTATAAAGTTTGGAAATGGAAATAAGGGGGTTCGATTTAGCAATTTGGGGTTTTTTCCCTCCGAAATTTGGCGGAGTCTATTCAAAGCTATGGAGAAATCAAATTGGGGGAGGCAGCAGACCTAAAAGAAAAGGGGGTTCAGAGATTGGAGGTCAATATATCATACAAGAAAAGAAATTTAGGATGATTTCTTTTTCCTGCAAAAAAGGGGAGACTTTAGAGTAAAAAAATTACCAGAAAAGACAGCAAAAGGTAAAGATGTAAACAGTGGGTGCTTCAAATGAGTAAGAATGGGGATTTCAAAATTGGGTTTCACAACTGGGGGGGGGGGGGGGGCGAGGAGGTTTCTTAAAGGCCAAGGAATCAAATTGAATGCTTTAAAGGGTTTATAAATGAAAATAGAGGGTTCAAATGTACCAAAATTGGGTTTTTTTTCCCCCAAAAGGAGGGGTTCAGAGGTTGGAGGTCAATATATCATTCAGGAAAAGAAACTTAGGAAATTTTTGTTTCCTGCAAAGGGCCAAGGTATCAAATGGAATGCTTTATAGGGCTTGTAAATGAAAATATGGGGTCCAAATGTACCAAAATTGTTTTTTTCCCAAAAGGGGGATTCAGAGGTTGGAGGTCAATATATTATTCAGGAAAGGAAACTTAGGAATTTTTTATTTCCTGCAAAAAAAGGTGTGTGGGGGGATGATGACAATGACTTTGGGGTGAAAACAGAGGCGTCTTCACTGCTGTCTTTGCTCACGGACAAGTCTAAGGAAGCCTTTGAATATATTACAATTACAGACAGGCTGCCTCTTATCCTGACTAAAGTTATTGATACTCTACATAGACACAAAAAATGAATTCTTTGAAGAATTTGGAGAAGTCTTGAAGCAGAAAAACATGCTATTGCTTGTCTTTCAAAGTTACAGAACGAGAGGCAGCAAAACAAGCCACTGACTACCTTATGGCCCTGACACTACACTGTGGAAACAGTAGTTAGAATATCATTAAAATTTATCAAACGAACCACCAAGTGGGTTTCAATCTCCTTGGTTATATATAGAATGTTATATGTATCATCGAATTTACAAAGTTATGATTTCTTTAAAGAAGAAAAAGAGCAGGTTTCTTTGACTCTCAGGAAGTTATTATTATGTTAAGTACTCACGTTCAAGAGCTGTTGCAGGACATACAGAATTTAAACTGAAAAGAAAACGCTGAAAGAAGAATGATTTAAACCAATTTAGGTATCGCTGTCGGGCAATAAGTGTGGCTTGTCAGTTTCAGGTGGGGCAGATAATTCTCAGAAGGCTAATTAATCGATTATAGAAAAAGTCTGGTCACTGCTTATAAACATGAAAAGAAATGCACAGACTATTGGGCTTGATACAATCCTGGGGTGAAAATAAGCAGCAGAAACAAGCAAAAAAAAAAAAAAAAGGGGGGGGGGGAGATTTAAAAGAAATAACAACAACAATAAGATACACCGAAATGGAATTGAAATCTACTAAGAATGGGGTTGTTTCAAAATGTAAGCAGAGTCTGCATTTAAAGTGAGGAAGGGATCACATTTTGGGGGGTGGGCAGACCTAAAATAAAGGGGGCTCAAAGGTTTGAGGTCAATACATATTAGGAAGAATGTAGACTGGGGAAGGGGGGAGTTAAAGGAGAAGAAAAGCCCTAAAATAGAGAGGGAAAAGGGGGGGATTTGAAAGGAAGTGAAAATGGGATTTGAACAATAAAATAATGGGGGAGACTGGTATCTAAGTAAGCAGGAAATTAAAGGGAGGGGGCTTGAAAACATAGGGAAAGGAGGATATCAGTGCTCCATTACAATCAAGAAGGGGTCTGAACCCTCTTTCCAAAGGGAAACCTCAGAGTTTGGAAGCCTCGCCTTCTTAGGGGGGGTGGGGTCCCAGGCCTCAAATAAGGGTGGCTCAATATAACCCCTAACCCCTGAATATAATAGGCTAAACCTACCCCTGGAGCCCCCTCCCCTCCTGCTGCCCCCTCCCCAGCGCCCAACTTTCACTTTCACTCACTGCATCCCTCCTCTTCCCCCACTTCCCACAACAGCATCCCCCACCAGTGAAGTCTCGCCGGCCATCTTGGGTGAGGGCTCTCCGGAGAGCCACGTGGCGTCAGAGCGAAGGAGGGAGATTGCGCAGGCGCACAAAGAAAGGGAAGGGAGCGAGGCCCGCGGCGCCATCTTCACTATGGGCGGAAAGACCTAAGCTGCTTTAAAGAGATAGAAGTAATATAATAATAATAATAATAATAATAATAATAATAATAATAATAATAATAATAATAATAATAATAATAATAATAATAATAATAATAATAATAACAACAACAACAATAATAATAATAATAATATATCTGCCTAGAAGATCAGGGGGCAGAGGACTCTTACAAGTAAAACAAGCAGTCAAAGAAGAAGAACATGCCCTGGCAGAATATGTCAAGCAAAGCGAAGAACCTGCTTTGATTGAAGTCAAAAATCAGAAACTCCTCAAAGCACAGTAGACAAAAAACCAGTACAAGAAAACCGCACTACAAACTAGAGCTGACAGCTGGCACAACAAAACACTGCATGGAAAGTTCCTTGACAAAATTGAAGGAAAAGCTGATAAGGAGAAGACCTGGCTCCGGCTCACGAATGGGACCCTGAAGAAGGACACAGAAGGCCTGATCCTTGCAGCCCAGGAGCAAGCCATCAGAACAAAGGCAATTAATAATAATAATAATAATAATAATAATAATAATAATAATAATAGAAGACCTGGCTCTGGCTCATGAATGGGACCCTGAAGAAGGAGACAGAAGGCCTGATCCTTGCAGCCCAGGAGCAAGCCATCAGGACAAAAGCAATTAAGGCCAAGATCGAAAAATCAGCTGATGACCCAAAATGCAGACTGTGCAAGGAAACCGATGAAACCATTGATCATATCCTCAGCTGCTGTAAGAAAATTGCACAGACAGACTACAAACAGAGGCACAACCATGTGGCCCAAATGATTCACTGGAACTTATGCCTCAAGTGCCACCTCCCTGCAGTAAAGAACTGGTGGGATCACAAACCTGCAAAAGTATTGGAAAATGAGTACGCAAATATACTGTGGGACTTCCGAATCCAGACTGACAAAGTTCTGGAACACAACACACCAGACATCACAGTTGTGGAAAGGAAAAAGGTTTGGATCATTGATGTTGCCATCCCAGGGGACTGTCGCATTGACGAAAAACAACAGGAAAAACTCAGCCGCTATCAGGACCTCAAGATTGAACTTCAAAGACTCTGGCAGAAACCAGTGCAGGTGGTCCCGGTGGTGATGGGCACACTGGGTGCCGTGCCAAAAGATCTCAGCTGGCATTTGGAAACAATAGACATTGACAAAATTACGATCTGCCAACTACAAAAGGCCACCCTACTGGGATCTGCACGCATCATCCGAAAATACATCACACAGTCCTAGACACTTGGGAAGTGTTCGACTTGTGGTTTTGTGAAACGAAATCCAGCATATCTATCTTGTTTGCTGTGTCATACAACGTCGTTGTGTCAGAAATAATAATATAACTCAGCCGCTATCAGGACCTCAAGATTGAACTTCAAAGACTCTGGCAGAAACCAGTGCAGGTGGTCCCGGTGGTGATGGGCACATTGGGTGTCATGCCAAAAGATCTCAGCTGGCACTTGAAAACAATAGGCATTGATCTGCCAACTGCAAAAGGCCACCCTACTGGGATCTGCGCGCATCATCCGAAAATACATCACACAGTCCTAGACACTTGGGAAGTGTTCGACTTGTGATTTTGTGATACGAAATCCAGCATATCTATTTTGTTTGCTATGTCATAATAAAATAATAATAATAATAATAATAATAATAATAATAACTTTATTTTTATACCCCGCCTCTATCTCCCAAAAGGGGACTCAGGGAGGCTTACATGGGGCCAAGCCCGAATAAAAACAATAGCAATATAAAACACAACAATAGACAAAAGACATTATAAAATGCACAATTATAAAAATTTAAACATTAGCCAATAAAAACAAATGACAAGAACTAATAAATACATGGATTAAAACGGAGAGGTTGTAAAAGTAGACTGGATAAGGTGCACCATATACAGCAGAGTCTCACTTATCCACACTTCGCTTATCCAACCTTCTGGATTATCCGACATAGTCTGCCTTTTAGTAGTCAGTGTTTTTGTAGTCAACGTTTTCAATACAATACCATGTTTTGGTGCTAAATTCGTAAATACAGTAAAGTCTCACTTATCCAACATAAATGGGCTGGCAGAACCTTGGATAAGCAAATATCTTGGATAATAAGGAGGGATTAAGGAAAAGCCTTTTAAATGTCAAATTAGGTTATGATTTTACAAATCAAGCACCAAAACATCATGTTTAACAACAAATTTGACAGAAAAAGTAGTTTAATACGCAGCAATCTTAAGTTGTAATTACTGCATTTACGAATTTAGCACCAAAATATCATGATATATTGAAAACATTGACTATAAAAATGTCTTGGATAATCCAGAGGCTTGGATAAGTGAGGCTTGCATAAGTGAGACTCTACTGTAATATAATAATAATAATAATAATAATAATAATAATAATAATAATAATAATAATATAACTCAGCCGCTATCAGGACCTCAAGATTGAACTTCAAAGACTCTGGCAGAAAGCAGTGCAGGTGGTCCCGGTGGTGATGGGCACACTGGGTGCCGTGCCAAAAGATCTCAGCCGGCATTTGGAAACAATAGACATTGACAAAATCACGATCTGCCAGCTGCAAAAGGCCACCCTACTGGGATCTGCGCACATCATCCGAAAATACATCACAGAGTCCTAGACACTTGGGAAGTGTTCGACTTGTGATTTTGTGATATGAAATCCAGCATATCTATCTTGTTTGCTGTTTCATACTATGTCTTTGTGTCAATAATAATAATTTTTTCTTGTGTCCAGCCAATATTTTTTAATCAGGTTATTCTTTATTTTGGCACTCTTCAGTTTTTGTTCCTTCATGTTCTTCAGATCGCTTGCATCTGATTCTAACGCCAAGATTACCATATTACACAAATCTAATTTTGGGAAGGTCTTTTAGCCAAAAAAAGGGGCAACCATTACGAGAGTTGAATGGAAAGTAATGCCTCCACCTTCGTAACTCCTGAACAGATGGCAGTCCTGGTCTGCGGCAGGTCCTGGCTTGTTCAGGAGACTCTCCTCTACAGTTTGTTCCATTTGGCAGGAAGCCTTAGCATTGAACGGTTGTGTTGTTCAAGTGTGAAGTATGGAACCCTGCGCAGACGGTCAGTCAATGCGACTTAAGCAACGTGCAGTCACTGAATTCTTGACAGCAAAAGGTGTCACCCGAAAGGAGATTCATCAGAGAATGCAAGATCTTTATGGGGATTGTGTTGATGTGAGTCCTGTGCATTGTTGGGCGAGTAAGTTTAAAGATGTTGAGGTGGGAACATCTGACTTGCGTGACAAACAAAGAGTTGGACGTCCTGTGACAGCAACCGCTGAGTTTCACAAGCAAAACATGGACAGATTGATTCAGGACAATCATCGTATCACTCAGAGAGAAATTTCAAGCATAATCGGCATTTCACAAGAACGTGTGGGTCGCATTATTGCTTTGCTTGGCTATCGGAAGATCTATGCATGATGGGGATTGTGAGACGCTGGTTGCGGAAACAGAGTGTCGACTTCTTCCGTGATGGCTTCAGAAAACGTGTTCATCGTTGGCAGAAATGTATCCAGTTGTCTGGTGATGATGTGGGAAAGTGAATAGTGGTCGTTAAAGAGCACATTCTAAGGATTATTTCTGCGTTTGATTTATTAAAATATTCCCATTCCAGACCCAAGTAATTAAGGTGGAGGCATTACTTTTCATCCCACCCTTGTAGATTCAAATAAATAGGGTAACACAATGTGAATTTTCATTTCATACATTCAGACAGGATTAGTAAGGTAAAGGTTTTTCCCTGACGTTAAGTCCGGTCATGTCCGACTCTGGGGTTGATGCTCATCTCCATTGCTAAGCCGAAGAGCCGGCGTTGTCCGTAGACACCTCCAAGGTCATGTGGCCAGCATGACTGCATGGAGCACCATTACAATCCCACTGGAAAGGTACCTATTGATCTATTCACATTGGCATGTTTTCGAACTGCTAGGTTGGCAGAAGCTGGGGCTAACAGCAGGAGCTCATCCCGCTCCTCGGATTTGAACCACCAACCTTTTGGTCAGCAAGCTCAGCAACACACTGTACCATCAGTGGCTCCTCAGCCAGGTTTACCTTTACTTTTTACATTCAGTCAGGAGGTGGCAGCAAATACTCAGATATCCTGCTGTGTTAAAAAGTACAGGCAGTCTTTTAAGTTACAGATATCTGACTTACAAACGACTCATAGTTAGGAATGGGGGAGAGACCTCAAAGTCTTAGGAATGCGTGATCAGGAAAACAACAAGGGTTCACGGGTGTTTCTAATCCTTGTTTCAGGAGAAGTATCCCTTCTTCAGGTTTCTTTCAAAGGTTTCTTCATTTGTTCGTAATACAGTAGAGCCTCCCTTATCCAACATAAACGGGCCAGCAGAACATTGGATAAGCGAATATGTTGGATAATAAGGAGGGATTAAGGAAAAGCGTATTAAACATCAAATTAGGTTTGCTTTTACAAATTAAGCACCAAAAACATCATGTTATACCACAAATTTGACAGGAAAAGTAGTTCAATATGCAGTAATGCTATGTAGAAATTGTCAGAGCGCGCGGTTTGGATAAACACACATGCAGTGGAAGATCAACGAAGAATTACTGGCACCAATAAAGAGGCTGAAGCCTGTTTGGCTATCTACAAAAGGTTTACTAACAAACAGAAAACTCACAAGACGATATGTACAGACAGAGCACAGAGAGCAGAGATGTGATGACTCATGGGCCATGTAGTCCCGTTCCTAGTACTATTGTGGCAGATGAAGAGGAAAACTTGGGTTTCCCACCGTTTCAGCCAGAATTGGAGCCCTTGCACCTACAAGATGTTTGCCCACAAGAAGTCAGCCAAACAAGCCTTGGGCAGAAATCTCCCCTGTTCTCTCGCTGGGATAATTATAATCGAGATAGAGGCGCTAGGGAGGCGAAGCGCCGAAGCGCCAGAATCGCTGCCAGACAATTAGCTGATTAAGCCTGTTTCCCTTGGGAAATCTTAAGGAGTCATGCATCTGGACATAGTATGGGTTTCACCTCTTGTTCCCCAGGGAAAGTGTTCCTTGGCGGGAAAACAAGATCCTATATAGGTGTTTACCCGCAAGGAGATCCTTGCGGAGTCAATTCGTCAGCTTCGGGAGTGAGATCGTGTGTGGACTACGCTACTCCTGACCCTTGTTTCCAGGACCTTGTTCTTGTTCCAGCCCTGCCTTGTTCCCCGGACCTCGCCACGGATTTTGCCACGGATCCTGTTCTTGTTTCTTGTTTCTTGTTGCCTCGAATCAAGCCTTGTTTGCCAAGAATCTAGTTTGCTCTCCAGCCTTGTTGCCAAGCTCCATTGGACTAAAGGACCCTGTCATTTCCCCACACTTTGCTCGGCAAAGTGTGTGTTTCGGTTATTGGATTATAACTTTGGACTCTAATATCTCATATTGGACATTGATTTCCTGGACTATAATTGATCTTTCCTGAAAGGTCTACTTCTGAACTATATTCTTCACTTGTTTTTATTGACTTTATATATTCCTTTAATAAAGATATTAGATAGATTCTGGTCTCTGTGCATGGTTATTGGTGCTCTGCAGCTGGGTCGTGACAAGAGAGCAGAGGGCAGGGGGCAGAACAGATAACACAGGGAGCTATTTATAACCACCTCTGCTGTCTGATGCAATACACAGTTAACTCTTTACACACTTGCATAATGGGCAGCAGACAGTGCATGATGCAATCTCCAGCTTACATTGCAACACTATAACTCAATTACATTTAAACAACTCTATATACAATCATTCCCACTTCAACAGAAATTACTGTATTTACGAACTTGGCACAAAAATATCATGATGTATTGAAAACATTGACTACAAAAAAGCGTTGGATGATCCAGAATGTTGAATAAGCGAGTGTTGGATAAGTGAGACTCTACTGTAATATCTTCCGAAGCTTTATAAATCCCACTTTTGCTTGGATATGGAAGTCAGTAGGATCACTACACATGGTGAGTGTTTGCAGCAGAGCCACAGACTCCTAAAGTGGAACCCTTGTTGTTTTCCTGGTCACGCATTCCTAAGACCTTTTTACTTGCATGGAACAAAACTGAATCTATTTAAAGTGTTGACCACAGTTTATGGAAGAACTTATCAGCTACTTTGGAAAACATTCGGGCATGAACATTATCTTTGGTACATGGTTGTAAAACAGTCCTAATGTGTTTATTCCCTACGTTTCTTGAATTATAAATAACTAGCTGTGCCCGGCCACGCATTGCTGTGGCAAAGTGGTGGTGGTATTGGTTAAAAATTGTTGTTTAATTTTTATTTGATGTTATTTGTATTTTTTATTAATTTTATTGTAAGTTATCTTTTTATTTATTATATTTTATTATTTTCTTGTATTATTTTTAGTTATTTTCTGTTATTATAGTATTTTATTGTATTAATTTTTTAGTGTTTTTAATTAATTTTTTTAGTATTTTTTATTATTTTTTATTGGGTTGCTAGGAGACCAAGTTGGAGGAGCTTAGCCTTAACTGGCTAAATTAATTGGATAAAAGCAATTATTCCTCTCTCTCTCTAATTAGGACTTTATTTTTCTTTTCTTTTTGTTGTATCAACCTAGAGGCGTGGATGATGGGTTGTGTTGTCAAATTTCGAGGTTGGGGGGCCTGTAGTTTTGTTGTTTTGTGGGTCGCCGTGATGCCATCACTCTTTTATATATATAGATGATCAGTTTGTAATTATTATTCTATCCTGCATTACTATAGGATAGCAGTGATTCCCAAAGTGGGAGCTACTGCCCCCTGGTGGGCGCTGCAGCAATCCAGGGGAGAAGTGATGGACACAGGTACATATATTTTTCTGTTTAATTGTTATTAAAAAATTTTAAAAAATAATTTCCAGGGCACTGAGTAATATTTTTTTCTGGAAAGGGGGCGGTAGGCCACATAAGTTTAGCAACCACTGGTCTATATTAACAGGACAACCTTGTATTTGCACATAATCTAAAACCTCCCAACAGATAGCCATCCAGCCTCTGCTTTAAAAACTCTAACGGACTCCGAATCCTATAGTTGGAAGGGATCCCCAAAGGTCATCCACTTAATCCCATTGTGATGTTCAGGAAGACACAATCCAAGCCCTCTGAACAGATGGCCATCCAGCCTCTGCTTAAAAAACCACCAGGAAGTTTTTCCTAATGTCTAGGTGGAATCTCTTTCTTTTGCATCCTTCTGTGATGGCACCTACCCAGTTTCCCCTAAAATAAGACATCCCCAGAAAATAAGACCTAGTAGAGGTTTTGCTGAATTGCTAAATATAAGGCCTCCCCCGAAAGTAAGACCTAGCAAAAGTTTTGTCTGGTTATGCTGGTTTGTGATGAGAACTACTGTACAGTATATGGACACGTCTACCTATATTTTATAATGTGTTTTATCTTATAATGTGTAATCTAATCTCACATATCTACACTGTACATTTTATAATGTGTTTTTATCAGTTATAATTTTTTAACTGATTTATATTATACTGTATAATTTTTTATATATGCGTTTTATTGTAACCCGCCCTGAGTCCCCTGTTGGGTGAGAAAGGCGGGATATAAATATTGTAATAAATAAATAATATATAATAAATGTTCATTTTTTTGTTCAACAATAAATGTATATTCTTCTTCATGGAAAAATAAGACATCCCCTGAAAATAAGACCTAGTGCATCTTTGGGAGCAAAAATTAATATAAGACACTGTCTTATTTTCTGGGAAACACAGTAGTTGGCTGTTGTAAACTAATGTGAATGCTTGTTTGGATTTCTATATAATTTGTATATAATTTTGTTTGACTACACATAGTTTAATTTATTGATGTTAGATTTTAAATTTATGTGAGGTTTTAATGTTATTTTTATATGTGGGGTTTCTCTGGTATTTGTTTGTTTATGGAGGCATTGAATGTTTGCTATTTTATGTTGGAATCCGCCCTGAGTCCCCTCGGGGAGATAGGGCAGAATACAAATAAAGTTTTATTATTACAGTAGAGTCATGGTTTAACAGATTTTAATTAGAGTTTTAATTAATGCGGTACTGTTTTATTGTTTATGAATTCAGTTACTGTTTTATTGAATGTATTTTGGGCAATATAATTGCCGACTGTTGTAAGCCAACCTGAGTCCCTCCGAGTGAGAAGGGCGGGGTAAAAGTGATGTAAATAATAGAGTCTCACTTATCCAACATTCTGGATTATCCAAGGTATTTTTGTAGTCAATGTTTTCAATTCATCGTGATATTTTGGTGCCAAGTTCATAAATACAGTAATTACTACATAGCATTACTGCATATTGAACTACTTTTTCTCTCAAATTTGTTGTATAACATGATGTGTTGGTGCTTAATTTGTATAATGATTACCTAATTTGATGTTAATCGGCTTTTACTGAATCCCTTCTTATTATCCAACATATTCACTTATCCAATGTTCTGCTGGCCTGTTTATGTTGGATAAGTGAGACTCTACTGAATATTTATAATCTTATATTATCTGCTTAGAACTGGATTATATGAAGCGCCTTCTACACAGCTGGATAAAATGCACACTGAAGTAGATTATATGGCAGTGTGGACTGAAGATAATCCAGTTCAAAGCAGATAATATAAGATTATAAATGGGTTATATAGCTGTGTGGAAGGGCCTTGAGTCTTCACTGCCATCTAATCCAGTTCAAATCAGATATTCTTTATTTGATAGGCAGTAGGGAAGAGGCCTAAGTGAGGCCTAACTCTGCCTGTCCCCTGGGCTGAGTGGGTTGCTAGGAGACCAAGTGGGTGGAGCTTAGCTTTCTAACTGGCAGCCATTGGATAAAAACCATTATTCCTCTCCCTCTAATTACGACTTTATTTTTCTTTTCTTTTTGTTGTATCAACCTAGAGGCGTGGATGAGGTGTTGTGCTGTCAATTTTTTTTATGTGCTTTTTAGAAAGAAATACAATGGAAGTGGGGGAACATAATAAATTTAGTAAAGTAGGAAATGAAAAAATAAAGAAAAGGTGTAGGATAAAAAAGAGGTGAGATTAAAAAAAAGAAGAAGAAGTGTAAAGTTTCCATGACTTCCATCCTTATCTGTATTGGAAATAGTCAGTCGGGGTATCTTCCCCGGTGTTTCTCTTGTTCATTGTTATCGAGGCTTCCCTATATTCTGTATTTATTCTTGCTCTTTAATCCCCGTCCCTTTTATAGTTAAATTGTTTTTATATATTTTTCTTTTACCAAGTAGTTCAGTAATGGTTTCCAATCCGTTTTTTTCTTTGTGCTGTCAATTTTTGAGGTTGTGGGGTGTTTAGTTTTGCTGTTTTGTCGGTCGCCGGGATTCCATCACTCTTTTATATATATAGAAGTTTTGGTGCTTAATTTGTAAAATCATAACTTAATTTGATGTCTAATAAGCTTTTCCTTAATCCCTCCTTATGATCCAACATATTCGCTTATCCAATGTTCTGCCGGCCCGTTTATGTTGGATAAGTGAGACTCTACTGCAGGGGTCCCCAAACTAAGGCCCGGGGCCGGATGCGGCCCTCCAAGGTCATTTACCTGGCCCCGCCCTCATTTATAATATAATATTTTATATCAGTTTTAATAATATAATATATTGTATATACATATAATATTGATAATAATATTATCATTTTATACAATATAATACTAATAATAATACCATATAATAATATTAATTATATGTTATATATTACATATATTATTACAGTATAGTGGTATAGTTCAATATCTATATATATAAAAGAGTGATGGAATCATGGCAGTGGACAAAACAACAAAACTAAACACCCCACAACCTCGAAAGTTGACAGCACAACCCCTCATCCACGCCTCTGGGTTGATACAACAAAAAGAAAAGAAAAATAAAGTCCTAATTAGAGGGAGAGGAATAATTGTTTTTATCCAATTGCTGCCAGTTAGAAGGCGAAGCTCCACCCACTTGGTCTCCTAGCAACCCCCTCAGCCCAGGGGACAAGCAGAGTTAAGCCTCACTTATGCCTCTTCCACACTACCTATAAAATACAGATTATCAGATTTGAACTGGATTATATGGCAGTGTAGATTCCAGACCCTTCCACACAGCTATATAACCCATTTATAATCTTACTAGCTGTGCCCGGCCATGCGTTGCTGTGGCGAAGTCTGGTGGTCTGGGAAATAAAGTATTGAGGAATTGGTGGTAGTTAAGGTAAAGGGTCAAGGTTTTCCCCAGACATTAAGTCCAGTCGTGTCTTACTCTGGAGGCTGGTGCTCATCTCCATTTCTAAGCCGAAGAGTCGGCGTTGTCCGTAGACTCCTCCAAAGTCATGTGGGATGACTTCGTGGAGCGGCGTTACCTTCCCGCCGGAGCAGTACCTATTGATGCACTCACATTTGCATGCTTTTGAACTTCTGGGTTGGCAGAAGCTGGGGCTAACAGTGGGGGCTCTCCACTCCCCCAATTCAAACCTGTGGCCTTTCGGTCCAGAAGTTCAGCAGCTCAGCGCTTTAACATGCTGTGCCATCAGGGGATATTATTTCCTAAAGGTTGTGAATATAGAGTCTCACTTATCCAAGCTAAACGGGCCGGCAGAAGCTTGGATAAGCGAATAACTTGGATAATAAGGAGGAATTAAGGAAAAGCCTATTAACATCAAATTAGGTTATGATTTTACAAATGAAGCACCAAAACATCATGTTAGACAACAAATTCGACAGAAAAAGTAGTTCAATACGCAGTAATGCTATGTAGTAATTACTGTATTTACGAATTTAGCACCAAAATATCACGATATATTGAAAACATTGACTACAAAAATGGCTTGGATTATCCAGAGGCTTGGATAAGCGAGGCTTGGATAAGTGAGACTCTACTGTACAATATTTCTGATTGGTTTTTTTTGTTTGTTGGAGGCAAGTATGAATGCTGCAATTAGGAAAAATGATTAGGATGTAATGGCCTTGCAGCTTTAAAGCCTGTCTGTTTCCCCCCTGAGTGAATTTTTTGTTGGGAGGTGTTAGCTGGCCCTGATTGTTTCCTGTCTGGAATTCCCTTGTTTTCAGAGTGGTGTTGTTTGCGATATTTTATGTGCTTCTACTGTCTGTGGCCCTGAGAAAACAGGATTTGTCAGACTTTGATGATGGGAATACTTTGTTGGGAGGTGTTAGCTGGCCCTGATTGTTTCCTGTGTGGAATTCCCCTGTTTATTTACTGTCCTGGTTTTAGAGATTATATTGTTCTGCATTATTCTATCCCAGTAATTATCTCATATTAAAGAAGAATCTCACTTATCCAACATTCGCTTATACAATGTTCTGGATTATCCAACGCAGTCTGCCTTTTCATAATCAATGTTTTTGTAGTCAGTGTTTTAAATTCATTGTGATATTTTAGTGGTAAATTTGTAAATACAGTACAGTAGAGTCTCACTTATCCAACATAAACGGGCCGGCAGAACGTTGGATAAGCGAATATGTTGGATAATGAGGAATTAAGGATAACCCTATTAAACATCAAATTAAGTTATGATTTTACAAATTAAGCACCAAAACATCATCTTAGACAACAAATTTGTCAGAAAAAGTAGTTCAGTACACAGTAATGCTATATAGTAATTACTGTATTTATGAATTTAGCACCAAAATATCACGATATATTGAAAGCATTGACTACAAAAATGCGTTGGATAATCCAGAATGTTGGATAAGCGAGTGTTGGAGAAGTGAGGCTCTACTGTAAATACTACATGGCATTACTGCGCAT
The DNA here is from genome assembly GCF_035594765.1 of Anolis carolinensis. NCBI lineage: Eukaryota > Metazoa > Chordata > Lepidosauria > Squamata > Anolidae > Anolis > Anolis carolinensis. The sequence goes on along the minus strand of NC_085845.1, from coordinate 4,567,370 downwards.
GGAACTACTTTTTCTGTCAAATTTGTTGTATAATATGATGTTTTGGTGCTTAATTTGTGTAACGATTACCTAATTTGATGTTTAATTGGCTTTTCCTGAATCCCTTCTTATTATCCAACATATTCACTTATCCTGCCGGCTGTTTACGTTGGATAAGTGAGACTCTACTGTATATTTCTAATCTTATATTATCTGCTCAGAACTGGATTATCTGAGGCCCCTTCTTCACAGCTGTATAAAATGCACACTGAAGTGGATTATATGGCAGTGTGGAGTCAAGATAATCCAGTGCAAAGCAGATAATATAAGATTATAAATGGGTTATATAGCTGTGTGGAAGGGCCTTGAGTCTACACTGCCATATAATCCAGTGCAAATTAGATAATCTGTGGAAGAAGCCTAAGTGAGGCCTAAATCTGCCTGTCCCCTCACTGAAACCTGGCTGTCCCTTGGCTGGTTGCTAGGCAACCAAGTGGGCAGAGATTAGCCCTCTAAACTGGCAGCAATTGGATAAAAAAAATTATTGCTCTCCCTCTAATTAGGACTTTATTTTTCTTTTCTTTTTGTTGTATCAACCTGGAGGCATGGATGATGGGTTGTGTTGTCAAATTTTGAGGTTGGGGGGCCTGTACTTTTGTTGTTTTGTGAATTGCCGTGATGCCATCACTCTTTTATATATATAGATATTATCTGCTTTGAACTGCATTATCTTGACTCCACACTGCCATGTAATCCACTTCAGTGTGCATGTTATACAGCTGTGTAGAAGGGACCTCAGATAATCCAGTTCTAAGCAGATAATATAAGATTAGAAATATACAGTAGAGTCTCACTTATCCAACATAAACAGGCTGGCACCTTTACCTTAACTACCACCAATTCCTCAATACAGTAGAGTCTCACTTATCCAAGCTAAACGGGCCGGCAGAAGCTTGGATAAGCGAATATCTTGGATAATAAGGAGATATTAAGGAAAAGCCTATTAAACATCAAATTAGGTTATGATTTTACAAATTAAGCACGAAAACATCATGTTATACAACAAATTTGACAGAAAAAGTAGTTCAATACGCAGTAATGTTGTGTTGTAATTACTGTATTTATGAATTTAGCACCAAAATATCACGATATATTGAAAACACTGACTACAAAAATGGCTTGGATAATCCAGAAGCTTGGATAAGTGAAGCTTGGATAAGTGAGACTCTACTGTACTTTATTTCCCATACCACCATACTTTGCCACAGCAACGCGTGACCGGGCACAGCTAGTAGTAATATATAATTGTGCTATGCTAATAATATAATATATTGTATGTACATACAACTGCTCTGAGTCCCCTTCAGGGTGAGAAGGGTGGGATATAAATGTAATAAATAAATGTAGTAAATGACTAAATAAATAATTTTAGACTTAGGCTCACCCAAAGTCTGACATGACTTGAAGGCACACAACAACAACAATCCTAATTCACTTGACTATCTCATTGGCCAGAAGCAGGCCCACACTTCCCATTGAAATCCTGATAGGTTTATGTTGGTTACAGTTGTTTTCATTTTTAAATATTGTATTGTTCTTTCATTGTTGTTGTTGTTGTTTTGCACTACAAATAAGACATGTGCAGTGTGCATAGGAATTTGTTCATTTTTTTTTTCCAAATGATAATTCGGCCCCTCCACAGTCTGAAAGATTGTGGACCGGCCCTCTGCTTTAAAAGTTTGGGGACCCCTGCTCTACTGTATTATTATTATTATTATTATCACCTCACTCACACTCGCTGTGAGTAAAAGAAAAGGGGAGGAAGAAGCTGGGGTGTGTTTTTCCACTCGTGATCATGGCACGGCACAGTGAGAAAGCGGAGAGGGTAAAACAGAGAACGGGAACGGGAAGAGAAAGAGGAGGCGTGAAGAAGGATGACCCCGTCTGCAGCCAAGAATGAAAAGATCCCCATCCTTGACTGAGCTTCAGAGCTGCAATCCATCAGCCTTGGCATCCTGTGAAAAGAGGACCCGAAAGCAATTAAAGTGCCAGCAAGAGAGGACAGAGATCCAGCAGGTGGGTGGATGATGGAGAGAACGAAGGAACGAACAAACGAACGAACGAGCGCATGGGAATGCATGTTACCAGGTGAGAGTATAGCGGAATCAGTAGCGTCCAGTTACACCATGTGCAAAGGACTCAGACCAGGCAGAGGAATTGAAAAGAGGGATTCGAGGATAAGGTAACACCATGGTATGTAATATTAGACAAGGGAAAGAGGAAAATTGCAAAAATATATAAATTTCTATTGGAATGGAGTACTGAGAAGGAACAAATAAAAGAGTGCATGACAAATTGGGCAAGAGATCTAGGAAGAACTATACGATTAGAGGAATGGGAACTTTTATGGGGGAAAAAATTAAATTATACATATGCCTATGAATTCAAAGAAAATTGGTGGAAAATGTTCTATAGGTGGCACCTGACCCCAAAAAGGGTATCAAAATTTACCAAAGGAAAGAAGATTAAATGCTGGAAATGTGGAAGAGGTGAAGGATCATATCTACAAATGTGGTGGTCTTGTGAGAAGGTAAAACCGTACTGGAGGGAAATCCACGACAAATGTCAAAAAATTTTAAAGATAAAAATACCACTACTCCCAGAATTCTTTCTATTGGGCATGACGAATAACCAATGGGGAAAGAATGAAGACAAAATCTTTACACACTTAACAACAGCTGCCAGATTAGTTCTTGCAAGATTATGGAAACAGAAATTAATACCCAAAGTGGAAGAATGGATAAAAAGAATATGGGATATAATGAATATGGACTACCTAACGTTCCTGCTATCAACAACACAAAATAAGCCAAAAAAAGGGATAGATTGGACACCGGTAAAGGACTGGATGAAGAAAGAAAAAGTTAGAATATTGTTATAAAGCCCTTAACGCGAAGGAGAAGTGTCAACTGTCGACACACAAAAAAATAAAAAATGAATGATACCAACAACATAAATAATACAAATAGTTACGACAACTTTATAGAGAAGAATGGAAGTCATCATCATCATCATCATCATCATCATCATTTATTTACTTATTAATCGCCCTCCATCCTCCAAGATAAAATTGTAAAGGATAAAAATACATACATACAAGACAAGGACCCTGACCCCCCTACCCTTATTACCCCTTTCCCCCTCACTTTCTACCACCCCCCTCCCTACCCCCCATCCTTTCCCCCCCATACTTTCCTAACCCACTAAAGTGGATTTTATTGTTATTTTCAAAATTTAATAAAAATTAAAAAAAATAACCAATCAATCAGCATTCAATATATACAGCATAGCATATTCAAAACAGCTACTTGACCGTAGCTAGAGAGAGCATGTCCCTTTCTGTGCTCTCTCTTGAAGCCCAGATTTCCAACTGACAATCCCAGCCACCTGCCATCAAACGGATACATTGTTTTAGGCGTGGCCTTGCCTCTGCAAAAAGAGCCCAGCTCCCTTTTTGCAGAGAAAGCAAGCAACTTTGCAAGGATTTCTTTGCACACACACACACATAGCAATTTGGCGCAACAATGCATTCCATACCAATGACACGCAGTGGCCGTGAACACAGGCCCACCTGTTGCACATCCTGATGAGGTTCATCTACCAGACGTGGGCAAACTTGGGCCCTCCAGATGTTTTGGACTTCAACTCCCACAATTCCTAACAGCCGGTAGGCTGTTAGGAATTGTGGGAGTTGAAGTCCAAAACATCTGGAGGGCCGAAGCTTGCCCATGCCTGATCTACACTGTAAAGTTAATGCAGTTCGACACCACTTGGACTGCCATGGCTCAGTGTTATGGAATCGTGGGACTCATAGTTTTGCAAGGTGCTTAGCTTCCCATGTAAAAGGGAGCTGGAGTCTTACCAAACGACAACTCCTAGCATTTCATAGCAGCGAAAGTGGTGTTAAACTGCATTAAGTCTGCAGTGTAGACGAACCTCTCTCGTCTATCCAAGTAGGATAATTGTTGTAGGGGTGAGATAACTTCATGTTTCTTTCAATATTTTTTTTAAAATTTGAAAACGTTTACCATAATAACAATTGTTTTGTTATACCTCACAACCTCTGAGGATGCCTGCCATAGATGTGGGCGAAACATCAGGAGAGAATACTTCTGGAACATGGCCACACAGCCCGAAAGACATACAACAACCCAACAATTGTTTTGTCACGTCATCTGTTCCCAGATAAATAATAATAATAATAATAATAATAATAATAATAATAATAATAATAATAATAATAATATGCTGCCTCCATCTCCCCAGCTGGGGACTCGGGGCAGCTCACATAGGGAACAAGCCCAATATAATCATATAAGATCATAAAATAACAATTTAGAACTCAGACAACACAATTTAAAAACAATTTAAACAAGTCATAGTTACAAGTCTATACTTCTCCTCCTCTTACGATTCACATAGCGTTTTAAAGATGCAGGTCTGTCAGATCTATTAAATCTACTTATTCTAATATCATCCATTATTACTACTACTACTACTACTACTTCTTCTTCTTCTTCTTCTTATTATTATTATTATCATTATTATTGACACAAAGACATAGTATGACACAGCAAATGAGATATATATGCTGGATTTTGTATTATTATTATTATTATTATTATTATTATTTTATTATGACACAGCAAACAAGATAGATAAGCTGGATTTCATATCACAAAATCCCAAGTCGAACACTTCCCAAGTGTCTAGGACTGTGTGATGTATTTTCGGATGATGCACGCAGATCCCAGCAGGGTGGCCTTTTGCAGTTGGCAGATCATACTTTTGTCAATGTCTATTGTTTCCAAATGCCGGCTGAGATCTTTTGCCACGGCACCCACTGTGCCCATCACCACCGGGACCACCTGCACTGGTTTCTGCCAGAGTCTTTGAAGTTCAATCTTGAGGTCCTGATAGCGGACCTCAAGATTATAAAATATTATAATATATTATTATTATTATTGGAATTCTAACTGTTCATCCACAATCATTCTTCTTGGAAGAGACCCGCAAGGCCATCCAATCTGACCCCCTTCTGCCAGGCAGGAAAACACAATCCAAACCCTGTTGGCAGAGGCCCAGCCAGCTTCTGCTTTAAAACGTTTGGTGATTTAAAGTCTCCATTACTTTTATTGTATCTTAAAATTCATGCGATTGAATTCTTCATAGTTCAATCTATCTCAGATCTCTGGGCAACTTATAGTAAAACCAACTCAAAGTTTAGGACAACAACAACAACAAAAAAAGCAATTTAGTGATTGAAGAAACACACACAAGACCAAAAATAATTTCAAAATGATCATTATTCGATATTTATTATTCAATCAGGAAATCCCTGCTTCTATTCTTCATTGGCACTTTGGAAACTGCCAAAACTTCATTTGACTGGTAGCAGAAATGAGACTAATTCGTCCCCATTTTTATTTCAAGGAACTTAAAGTAACTTAGAGATGGGCCCTTCATTAAAGCACTATTATGGGCAAGAAAAAGGAAATTATTTAATGTGGGGAACAATTAATGCGTTGGGATGTCCCCACTCTCCCTAAAGAAAGTGACTCGAAGGAACAACATCTTCTTCAGTTCTGCACCGAAGCAGTGGACTGTAAGCCCCATCATTCCCATCACTAGCACTAACACCAAGGATGCAAGCCTGCCCTACCAAACACCCTCCAAAGGCATTAGACTACAACACCCACCACAGAATCACATTGCTGGAAGGGACCCTAAAGGCCATCTAGTCCAATGCAAGGGTTGGAATAGATGCAAGACTGCCCCACTGGTCATCTACCAAATGCATTGAACTTCAATGCCTGGCACAGAATCATATAGCTGGAAGGACCCCAAAGGTCATCTAGTCCAACCCCTGACCTGTGCAGGAATCCTCATAGAAATGGGCTCCCCAACCATGAAAGAAGGCAAACTTATCAGCAGTCAACATCATCTTCTTCTCTCTAGGGCACCCTGCCCACAACTGAGGCTGAAGTCCCACAAACGGCCAATGGGAAAGTGCTGACTAGTTGGGGATGATGGGAGCTGTAGTTTGATGGGAACTATCCTGGAGCTCTCACTCAGGGCTCACTTAGGTGCTCCCAGGGGGTCGGGTCACTCTCTTCTCTAGCCGTGGTGCTCATCCGCTCCTTCCAGAAATTCTCCACATCAGGGAGCTTTCTCATGGTTGTTGATTCCTGGCTGCTGTCGAGGTTTTCTAAGGGGGTCCCCTCGGGGTTGGTGGCCCCAGACCCCAGCTTGGCACTTCCTCCTTTGTCCTCAGCTTTACTGCGTTTCCAAGAAATGCTCCTCAACCCCGGACGGAGCTCGGCCAAGAGGACCAGCAAGAGAGCCGGGCGCAGGGCACCATCAAGGAAACGCAGGACCTCGGCGGCAGCCTCCAAAGCCCAAGGAGGTTGGGTTCCCTTGGCCATGTCCCATAGCCAGGCCACCCATGTGGGCACCCAAGTGGCATGGAAAAAGAAGGTGAGGCCCAACAGGGTCCAATTCACCTGACGTCCTCTTGACAGCTCCCTGGACTTGGCCACGCGATCTCTCCAGTTGGATGCTGGTGGAGCATGGAGGGCACGCCAGTAGCCGACCAAGGCCAAGGTGGCAGGGGCCAAGCAGGCGGCCAGCGGGTAGACCACGGTGCTGAAGACCTCCACGAAGCTGGCGTGAGGGGCTTGGAAGGTGCAAGTGGGCCAGGCAAGGGGATGGACCTCCTCGTGATGATGGGTGAAGAGGAACCGGGGGAAGGCCAGGACCAGGCCCACTGCCCAGGTGGACGCCAGGAGCCCCGCCCAGCTCCGGACACTGTGCCCGTTGCCCAGCGTGGTGGATGTGGTGGCGGTGGTCTTGGCCCCGCTCGCCCTTGCCAGCCCCGCCGCCGTCCAGCTGAAGCTCTTGGTGGCCAAAGAGGCATGGAGGAGCCACTCGGAGGCCCTGCAGAGCCAGACCCCACGCTGCAGCAGGAGGCGGCACAGTCCCAGGGTCCAGTCTGCCGTGGCCAAGTTGAGGAGCCAAGGGTACCCTGGCGCCAGCCGTCCCTGAGCCAGCTGCGGGGCCAAGGAGGCGGCTAAGAGGAGGTTGCCCACTCCACTGGCCAGTCCCAGACCCACTAAAAGGGCCGGGAGGGCGGCAAGGGTCCCCGAGGGCACGGCTTCGCCTTGGCTCCTGGAGCTGTTCATGGTGCTGAGAGCGCTCTCTGCTTTTCGCAGTGCTGAAAGCGCAAAAGGCAGGCGCCCAGGAGAGAGGGATGGATTAAGGGGAGGGAGGGAGGGAGAGGGGGGGAAGGGGAGGGCTAAGCAGTCCAAGCCCTGCCGCCCCTCCCTCTAGGAAGGACCCCCATCCCCGCCTCCCCAAAAGAGAAGCTGCAAAGAGTGTGGTCTGCTTTGGAGGGAGAAAAGGGGGACTTTGGAAGGAGGCAACAGGGGATGGGAAGGGTCTTTGGAAGGATGAAAGGAAAGAAAGCGTAGGAAAGAGGTAACAGGGGAAGGAAAGAGACTTTGGGAGGAAGTAAAGGGAGGTTTGGGAAGGAGGAAGAGGGATTTGGAAAGAAGTAAAGGGGGCTTTGGAAGGAGGGAAAGGCGAAAGAGGCATGTTTAGCCTGCAGAAGAGAAGGCTGAGAGGAGACATGATAGCCATGTACAAATACGTGATGGGAAGTCATAGGGAGGAGGGAGGGAGCTTGTTTTCTGCTGCCCTGCAGACTAGGACGCAAGGGAACAATGGCTTCAAACTACAGGAAAGGAGATTCCACTTGAACATCAGGAAGAACTTCCTCACTGTGAGAAGGGCTGTTCAGCAGTGGAACTCTCTGCCCCGGACTGTGGTGGAGGCTCCTTCTTTGGAGGCTTTTAAGCAGAGGCTGGATGGCCATCTGTCGAGGGTGCTTTGAATGCGATTTCCCGCTTCTTGGCAGAATGGGGTTGGACTGGATGGCCCATGAGGTCTCTTCCAACTCTACTATTCTATGATTCTATGATTCTATGAGGCAACAGGAGAACGAAAGGAGGGGGAACTGGAATAATAATAATAATAATAATAATAATAATAATAATAATAATAATAATAATAACAACAACAACAACTTTATTTTTATACCCCGCCCCATCTCCCCGAAGGGACTCGGGGCGGCTTACATGGGGCCTTGCCCGATAAAACAATCAAATATCAAAACACAGCAATAAAACAGTTATCCAATAAAAACATCAATTACAGTAAAAACAGTCGTTAAAATCAACATAAAACATACAATATTAACACTGGAGACTAATTCATAGAACCCAGGCAACGTGCAACATGTGCCGAAATGGGGAAGGTAATTTCACAGTTAAAATGGACAAAGTGCAATATAGCATTGGCAACACCTCAAGAATGGGGCTATTATAAAATGGGCAGATCGATCAGTCCGACACCAGATTAAGTATCAAATGCCTTTTGAAAGAGCCAGGTTTTTAAGCTCCTACGGAAGGAGAGATAGGTAGGGGCCTGCCTGATCTCTCTAGGAAGCGAGTTCCAAAGCCGGGATGGGGTCCACGACGGAGAAGGCCCTCTCGCTCGTCCCCACCAACTGCGACTGCGAGGGTGGTGGGAGCAAGAGAAGGGCCTCCCCCGACGAGCGAAGAGAACGTGCGGGTTCATAGGGGGAGATGCGGTCTCTAAGGTAGGTGGGTCCCAAACCGTTTAGGGCTTTGTAGGTGATAACCTGCACCTTGAATTGGGCCTGGAAAACAAACGGCAGCCAGTGGAGCTCCTTAAACAGAGGCGTAGAACGCGCCCTGTAATTCGCTCCGGTTAGAAGCCTGGCTGCCGAACGCTGAACTTTGGAAGGAGGAAAGTGGGGAATAAAGGAAGGATTTAGAAGGAGGCAACTGGGGAAGGAAAGGGATTTTGGAAAGAGAAAAGATGGGAAGGAAAGGAAGGAAGAAAGGGGAGGAGGAGAGGTTAGAAGGAGGCAACTGGGAACAAATAGAGGGGAAACTTTTGTAAAGGGGGAACCAGGGGAATTTGGGGGGGGGGCTTTGGAAGGAGGCAACCAGAGAGTGAAAAGGGGGTCTCCAAGATGAGAGGGAGTGGTGAGGATGCGGGGAGGATCACAGACCACTAAGATGATCATCCTGGGAGCCGAAAAAGCTGCCCAAGTCAAATCCTGAAACAATCCAGCCCTGTATTGGAATCATAGAAGCCTAGAGTTGGAAGAGACCCCCAACATTTCCCCCGGCGTTAAGTCCAGTCATGACCGACTCTGAGGGTTGGTGCTCATCTCCATTTCTAAGCCGAAGAGCCGGCATTGTCCATAGACACCTCCAAGGTCATGTGGCCATAGGCATGACTGCATGGAGCGCCGTTACCTTCCCGCCGGAGCGGTACCTATTGATCTACTCACATTGGCATGTTTTCAAACTGCTAGGTTGGCAGAAGCTGGAGCTAACAGCAGGCGCTCACTCCACTCCCCAGATTTGAACCTGGGACCTTTCGGTCTGCAAGTTCAGCAGCTCAGCGCTTTAACACACTGAGCCACTGAAGGCTCCTTCTGTAAGGTAGGAAGACACAATCCAAGCCTTCCTGACAGATGACCATCCAGTCCTTGCTGAAGAACCTCCAGGGAAGGAGACTCCAGCAGACACTCAGGCAACAACTTCCATGGCTGAACAGCTCTTCCCATTAGGAAATTCTTCCCAAAGTTTAGGTGGAATCTCTTTCACTTACCTTTCAATGCATAGCTCCATTGTCTCTACAGCAGCAGCAAACTAGTTTGTTCCCTCCTTAATGTGACATTATTTCAGATATTTAAATATAGTTCTAACGTCTTCTGCTTTCAGCCTTCTCTTCTTCAAGATGAACATCTCCAGCTCCTTAAGCTACTCCTTGTAGGACTTGGTGTCCAGACCTTTGGCATTTTGGTTACACCCCCCCCCCCTTTTCAGCATGTCAATTTTCTGGCCCTGGAGACTTGATTGCATTTAGATTAGCCAGATATTCCTGTATTGCCTCTTTACCTATTCGGTGCTGCATTTCCCCATCTGCATCATCTGCTTCATTATCCCTGAATTGAGCACTGTTTAGTGTTTATCTTTTCGGATAAAGATGTATCTACACTTTTCACACACTTTCCAAGGGCAATGCTTTAGAGGAGCAGAGAGCACTGATAATTTGACAATCCTTTGAATCCTGTAAAACAACAATAAAAAGACATAGAGCAATGTGTTGTAACTCAGCTGGAACCTCAGATTGACTCTGATGAGGATGATGGGATTCAGGCTCAAAGTCAGGTTCAAAATGTCTCTGTTGTAGAAGATGAGGAACAGGGAGTGCAAGTTCATTTTCCCACAGCAAGGAATGATGTTGTTGATACTGAAACTAGCCAGGTGCAAATGGACTTGGAAAAGGAGGACAGTTCTCAATCTGATAATGAGGCTCAATAAACTAACGAGCAGGCTGACCTTGACGAAACAGGTTCCTTAGATTGGGCTGGCCGTTTGGAGTTCAGGGTTCGGAGGAGTGTGAGAATCACAAACAAGAGGGAGGTTAGAGGCCAGAGAAATGCTTTCATGCTTTGCAAAGGGCATTAAAGCAATGTGTTTGGAGACAAACCTTTGTCAAAGCAACTTTCGTTCAACCAAGAAGCAAGCTCTCATTTTCCTGGATTATCTTGCAGCCTATGTGTTCATGTTCTTGGGACTTTCTCATGCTCTAATGGGACTTTGTTTATGCCTTGTGACTTCTTGAATTATTCTCTAAGGCTTTATTTTGTAACGAACTTTCGGAACTTTACTTTTGTTTTTAAAGAACTTTTTACCTTCTGTTTTCTAATAAACTAAAAAGACTTCAACCTGTGTGCAGTCTGGTGTATATAGCAAGGTGAAGCTAGTCTGAGGTGTGACACAAAACACATATATCAGACCAATTTTCTCATGAACCCACATTCTTAGTTTCAGCTAGAAACACCGAATCCTTTATTGAATGGTCATTTAACCCTACTGACTTAAAGATACTCACTCTGGATGGAGACTAACATAGATTTTAGGTATGAAAAAAGGGAAGTTTTCCAAGCTGTGGACCTGATCAGGCAATGCAATCTGTAGTGTTTTTATTCCAGAGGGTCGCTACCATTAAAATAGTGGGGTTTTGAATTATTTTAATGCAGGGAGGCTTTGCTCTTCACAACAGAAAACCGTCTAAGGTGGGCTTTTCTGCCCCGAAAAGAAGTTGGAGTGGAAATCCATCAGCAATAAGCCAACATTGCACAACACTTTGCAATCTTTTAAGCTCTTTCAATAATTTGTCCCGAGTCCCATGAAACCTAAAGAGAATACTTGCTGGCATAGTCCTTATGTTTTTAATGCTGTTAGAATCCCCAATAATACCAGGGAATTACCCCAAAGCTATTTATAGAGGTACCGTGTTTCTCCGAAAATAAGACCTCCCCAAAGAATAAGACCTAGCAGGGCTTTAGGGGGATTGCCAAATATAAGGCCTCCCCTGAAAGTAAGACCTAGCAACTAAGGCTGCAGCAGAGTTCCATTGGGAAGCATGGCTGCCGGGCAGAAGCAGCACACATACATACACCGGAAGGAGGGAGGGAGGGAAAGTGCTTGCTTTCTGTGCCTCCCTCCCTCCCTGCCTTGCCTGTCCCCTAGCCGAGGCTTGAAAAACCTTCCGTGGCTGCTGCCTGCGCTGCCGTTTCTTCCTTCTCCGTCCTGGCCATGCTGGCCATGCTCTCTTCTTCCCAGAGGCTTCTGATTGGCTCCTGGAGCCCGGGCAAGGGAGGGTGGGAGGGAGGGAAGGAAGAGGGCTTTTGTCCTGCTGCTTTTGCTCCTTAAAGGTACAGGACGCATTGGGATTCTCCTCTCATCTTCCTATCCTATGCCATGAAACTGATTATTTTATACTATTATTCTATTGCCATATTATTATCATCATATTCTGTTACTATTATTATATCCCATTATTATATTATCCTATTAATATATTTTAAATCATTATTTTATATATTTTTCTATTATTATATCATTATATTATTATTCTATTATTATTCTATTATATTTTCATATTATTATATTATTATTCTGTTATTATTAAATTCCATTTTATATTACCCTATTAATATATTTTATATCATTATATTCTATACTATTATTCTATTATATTATCATATTATTATTTTATTATTATTAGCATATTCTGTTATTATTATTATATTCCATTTTATATTATCCTATTAATATATTTTATATCATTCTATTCCATTCTATTATTCTATTATATTATCCTATTATTATTATATTATTATGCTATTCTGTTATTATATCCCATTATTATATTATCCTATTAATACCATATTATCATTTTCTGTTATTATTATATCCTATATTATATTATCTCATTAATATATTGTATATCATTATATTATTATTATATTATCATATTATTATTATAGTATATTATATTATTCATCATTTATGACTACATTGAAACTAGAATAGAGAGAAATCAGCGTGGAAACCTTGTGAAACCTAAATTGCAAGAGGTACCATAGATTGTTGTACATGTAAATAATGGTAGTAACAAGAAATTCTTGATAGGATTCATAGTTTGTCTGGTTATGCTGGTTTGTGATGACAACTACTTTAGAGTATATAATAAATGTTCATTTTGTTGTTCAACAATAAATGTGAGCTCTTCTTCATGGAAAAATAAGACATCCCCTTAAAATAAGACCTAGTGCATCTTTGGGAGCAAAAATTAATATAAGACCCTGTCTTATTTTCGGGGAAACAGGGTAAGTGATGTGAATCACACAGCTGGGATGGGGAAAGGGAAGACTATTGGTCCATATGGGCAAGGATGCAGGCAGTCAGAAAATAAATAATAAATAATAATAATAATTTTATTTTTGTATGCCGCCACCATCTCCCCGAAGGGACATGGAGCAGCTTACACGGGGACAAGCCTAATCAGTCACATTTAAATCATAAAATATACAGTTAAAACACCAGTATCGAACTAAAAACAGATAAACCATGGTTAAAATAGCTAACTATAAAAACATTAAAAATATTACCAATCATCTGTGAACCTTTAACAGGTCCAGTCCTAGGGCATAACGGGTGACTAACAAACTCATTAAAATTAGAACTGATGTATATATCGAAGTAAAAATACATGGAGTAGGGAAAATAGTCCTGAGATAGAAAACAGCTGTAAGGTGGAAGGGCAGATTTCAGTATGAATAGGGGCCAGGTTATCTTCTATATATATAAAAATGTAATGTGCATTTTTCCCATGGAGTAAACAACAAAACCACTGAACCAAATCGCACCAAATTTGGCCACAAAAGACTAAAGTCATCCAATCTATGTCTTTCAATCAAAAAGCTTAGAGAAATAAAGTCTAAATAACAGAAAATCTCCAATTGCTTACCACACATGCGCAGAAGCCCCCCGGTAACTGAAACAACTACATTACCCAGAGGACCTCGTAGCTGTGCGCAGAGCCTAACACCCATTTTAAAATACATTGCCATGGTGGAACAGCCTTGTAGCTTCAAAGCCAAGCTGCTCCCTAACCAGTGGGATCTTCGGTTGGCCACCTTGAATACTACTGAACAGCCTTACAGCTTCAAAGCCAGGCTGCTTCCTAACCAGAGGGATCCTAACCACCAGACTACACTACAGCAACACGTGGCCGGGCACAGCTAGTAAGGTTATAAACTGGCAGTAATAGATCTGTAGAGGTAGCTACATGGGATGAAAAGTAAGTTGTGCTCTTGTTGTTGATGTTGTGTGCCTTCAAGTCATTTCCAACTCTAAGGCAACCCTATCACAGGAATTTAAAGACTCTTAGAGTTGGAAGGGATCCCAAGGGCCATCCAGTCCAACCCCCTTCTGTCAGGCAGGAAGACACAATCCAAACTCTCCTGTGAGATGGTCATCCGATCTCTAATTAATCACCTGTAGAGAAGGAGCCGCAACCATTTCCAGGAAGGATATTTCACTGTCACACAGCTTATACCATCAGGAGGTCTTTTCCTAATGTGTGCGTCTCTTTCCTTGTTGTTCATTGCTCCATGTTTTAGTCTCCAAAGCAGGGGTCCTCAAACTTTTTAAGTGGAGGGCTGATGCACAGTCTGTTGGGGGGCCGGACTATGATGAAATAGTCCAAAATTAGGGTTGTTGTTGTTGTATGCCTTCTAGTCATTTCAGATTTAGGTCAACCCTAAGTCTAAAGTTGAGAACAAAGGCCAGGTCAATGACTGTGGAGGGCCTTAGTTTGGAGACCCCTGATCTAGACAATCTCATAAGACCATAGGTAAGCAAAGAGGCCTCCAAAGACCATCTAGATGGTCTCATAAGGCCATTGGTAAGGAAAGGGACCCTCAAAGGCCATCTAGATGATCTCATCAGGCCATCAGAAGACCATAGATAAGGAAAGGGACCCTCAAAGACCACCTAGATGGTTTCATAAGACCGTCGGTAAGGAAAGGGGGCCCCAAAGGCCATCTAGACAATCTTATAAAACCACAGGTAAGGAAAGGGACCCTCAAAGGTCTCATAGGACCATAGGTAAGGAAAGTGACCTCCAAAAGCCATCTAGATGGTCTCATAAGGCCGTAGCTAAGCAAAAAGACCTTCAAAGACCATCTAGACGATCTCATAAGGCTATAAGTAAGCAAAGAGACCTCCAAAGACCAGGTAGACTTAGGTCAACCCTAAGTCTAAAGTTTAGGACAGGGGCCAGGTCAATGACCTTGGAGGGCTGCATCCGGCCCCCGGGCCTTAGTTTGGGGACCCCTGCTCCAAAGCAATGGCAACAAGCTTGCTCCCTTCTTAGTATGACATCCTTTCAAGTATTTAAACATGACTATTGTGCCATCGCTTCACCTTCTTTTCTCCAGACTCCTTAAGCTACTCCTCAGAGGAATTCAGGCTTTCCAGACCATTGATCATATTAATTGCATTTCTCTGAATACCTTATAGCTTGTCCGTATCCTTCTTGAAATGTGATTCCCAGTGCAATGGGTTCAAGTGGAAAGAAAGGAGATTCCCCATAAACCTTAGCAAGAAAGTCTTGACTGCAAGAGCTGTTTGATGGTGGAATGGACTGTCATGGAGGGCGATGAAGTCTCCTTCTTTGGAGATGTTTGGATGGGCAAGCCACTGGGAGAGATCACCCATAGACATCGGGTGGGGTGTTAACAGTGTGCTGATGACACCCAAATATATTTATCCATGACTTCAGCTAAGGATAGAATGTCTCCTCTGAATGAATGCCTGGTGGAGGCAATGGGCTGGATGAGGATAAACGAATTGAGACTGAACCAGACAAAACAGAAGTGCCTGCCATCAAGGGTCCTCCTCTGGGGATGGAGGTGTGTCAACCAGTCCTGGATGGGGTCCCACTCCCCCTGAGAGGCTGTGTTCACAGCTTGGGAGAAGTGCTCCTGTGTCCGTCTCTCTGAATGTCAGCCCAGGCAGATGCGACAATGGTCAGGAGCACTTACTAGCAGCTTCTGCAGATACGCCAGTTGCACCCTTTCCTGGATTCAGAGGACCTGAAGATGGTAGTGCATGAGCTGGTAACCTCAAGGTTGGACTTCTGCAATGTGCCTTGCATTGGGCTACCTTTGTGTCAAGTTCAAAAACTCCAGCTGGTTCAAAATACAGCAGCCAGGAAAGTTACAGGAACATTTAGGAGTGAATGTATTACACCCACTGACTGCTAATTAGTTTCCGGGCAAAGTACAAGGTGATGGTTTTGACCTTTAGAGCCCTACATGGTTTGGCTCCAGGTTTCCTACAGGTTCACCTTCTCCTGTACTATCTGCCCTGAACTCTTTGGTCTTCTGTGGGGCGTCTGGCCCAACCAGACAAAACCCGACTGGCGACTGTCACTCAGAGGACCTTTTCATTGGCTGCCCCAAGACTGTGGAATGACCTGCCAGAAGAGCTCCAGAAGATAGATCAGCTGTCGGAATTTAAGACACAAGTGAAGACCCATCTCTTCTGGCAGACCTACCCAGATAATGATAAATTTTAAACTTCCACTCTATGTCTAACTTTTGTTTCATGTATTTTAATATATATTTTATTTATTATTTATTCATTTACTTTATTTCTATCCCTCTCTTCTCACCCCGTAGGGGACTTAAAGCGGCATACAATATACATCTAGGCAAAAGTTCAAAGCCTCATTATACAAACCAAATAAAACATAACATAAAATCACTAGAAACAATCAACATATAAATACAATTAAAAACCACTAAACATATTAAACCTAACAACCCCATGCACAGATAACACATTGCACCAATCCCTTCATCATAATTTGGCTGCTTCATTTCTAACTGTGTCATGATAGGATGTTGGACAGCATTTCTGTCACTCGTCAAACTTTAATAGTGATGTTTCTCAAGTCTCTTGGTCTAGTAGCAGCATTACAGTCCATGACTATTATAGCAGAATCACGAAATACCCTACCAGGCTCTCCCTCTGTCATGATCTTGAAGTCTTATTTGGCTCTCTTGGATGGTGCTGTGCAGGGCCTGAGTCTGTGAAGAGACAGTCACCAGGATCTAAGGTCAAAGGCGGCCTGCAGCAGACAGACACTGCCTTTTCCTCCAAGCTCCCTGTTGCTGATGTTCTTTGGCTCTCTTGGACGGTGCTGTGTGACTGGGCCCCTGCCAGCATCCTCCTCTTATGCCCCAGCCTCAGGAGGCAGCAGGTGTTTCTGCTGGGCCTTGCTTCATTTCTGTCGCAACCCTACAGCTTCTCTTAGTATAAACAGCTGTTGCATGAGAAAACCAGCCCTGGGTCCTTGAGATGTCTAGTTTACCTGGGCCTCACTGAAGTCTAGATGTCTAGTTTACCTGGGCCTCACTCACTGAAGTCTCATTTTTTCTCTTTTTTCTTCCTCCTTCCCCTTCCTTTCCTTCCTTTCTCCTTTCCTCTCTCTTTTCCTTCTTTTCCCTTTCCCCCCCTTCCTCACCCTTTTCCCCCTTTCCTCACTTCCCCCCCTTCCTCCTCTTCTTCCACTCTGCCTGCCTTCCTTCCCCCTTTTTCTCTGGGAAGCCTGGCTTGTTAAAGGCACTTTGGAAAACTATGTCTCTCATATGCATAATTTGCCCTAAATGCTCCATGTTCCCTGCCCTCTGGGGAAGAACCAATTTCACCACACTGCGCCTTTGATGAATGGGACCTCTCGCATTGGAAGGAAATCTGCATGTCTACAGCCAAACCCATCCTCTGTAATTTTTGCATGATTGTATTAATATATGGTGTTTTGTTTCTCTGGGGTTTGGAACCGCCAGCCCAGCCCTATTAATGGGCCATGCCATGTTCATCTCATAAGACAATAGCATTCCTGGGTAGGGCCAGAAAATGTCCTCAATCACTTTGTTATTTTTCCTGTTCAATAAAAGGAACCCCATTCATCGACACTTAATCATCCCTTGTCCCAGCCGATGCTGGCATGTGAGCCAAGCCCCTCTCTGCGATTGGTCAGAATTCGAGATTTGGCTGCAGCCTGCCAACTTGTGTATAAAAGGGGCTGTGAAACTGTATGCTATCTACTTCATGAATGTATCACTGGCTTGCATCTTATCTGCAGATAATAAAATCTTCCTTGGCTGAAAATCACCTTCTCTCCTTGCTTGCTGGCTAATTTCAATTGGGCCTAATCTGAATGCTCGCCAAAGCAGGGACTCACTTAAAATGGGCAGCTCAGGTAATTCACTTGCCTGGGTTTCTGCCAACAGGCATCTTCCTGATCTCACTGCCAGGGGTTGCCTCCTAAAATGGGGCCAACACAGCCACTCACAGTCCGAGTCAAAGCCAAAGTAGATTCAAACACCAAACCATGTAGGGATAATCAAATAGGCGTAGTCAATAGTCCAGTCCAAAAGTTCTCACCAACTCATCCAAACTATACATATTCCAAGGTCCAAAGTCAAGGTCTAACATACGATAAGGCACACAAAGTCTTCTGACAAAGCTCCAAGCTGTAGCAGGTTCCAAACGTTGCTCCCAGCAAAGAGCAAATCTAAACTGCCACTCTTCATGCTCCATAGCACAAGTGCTCTCACCTGTTGGCCCTTCTCTTTGCCAACCAGGCGGATCCACGCAGCTGAATACCATGAGTCCCCAGTTTTTCTGGGATACTTAACTCTGCCTCATTGCTCTCCTGATCCTGAGCTAACTCAGGACTCCCACTTGCCTGAGGCACTTGGTCCTGCACTGCAGGGGTGGCTTCCTCAGATTTAGGCTGCAGCTGTTGTTGTTCCCTGCTTTCCACTGACTCAGATATTTATTGTTTATTTATTTATTTACATCATTTATATTCCGCCCTTCTCACCCCAAAGAGGACTCAGGGCGGATCACATTACACATATTAGGCAAACATTCAATGCCTTTTAAACACAGGACAAAGATAAACAAACATAGCTCCAAGCGGGCCTCGAACTTATGACCTCCTGGTCAGTGACTCACTGCTCTCCCGTCTGCGCCACAGCCCCCGGCCTGGCAGCCCTTCCTCTTCGTCTGTATTGCAGACCCTGACAATTTCATTTTGTGGAAAAACATTTTAACAAGTGTATTTTAACAACTGTTTTTGAGTGAATGTATGTTTTAGCAGTGTTGTAACCTTCTGCGAGCCGTGAGGAGAGGCGGTCACTATATTTCTCCTTGGATTTAAAGCTAACTTTTAAAAAAAGAACTGGGCAGCCCTGGGTCTCAAGCATTTTAACCAGAGGTCAGCTGTAACCAACATTGGTGCTATGGATTTTGAAGAGGCACGAATGGAGCGCGAAAGGAAGAAACGTGCAGACAGGAAGGAGGTGCCTCAAGCAAATCCTTGTCGGGATCATCTTCCATCTGGGAATCTATGTCCTCATTGTGAAAGAAAGACTATGTGGATCCAGAATCGGTCTCCACAGTCACCACCAAGACCTTCAGACTCAGGGGCCACGAGGGATTGCCTATGATGAGTTTCCTTCCAGTGTGGCCAAGGGTTGGACTAGATGGCCCTTGGAGGTCCCTTTCACCTCTATGACTTTAGGCTATTTTTTCACCTGCAGTTTTGCCGCAGTTTCCAGCAAAGGCGAAGGGGCCATGGGCTCCACCATTTAATATCCCTGATGGGCTTCTTATCCCAGACAGAGAGCTGGTTAAGCTCTCAGCCTCTTTTGGAGACAGCTGCACATCATTCCGGGTTGTAATTACTTGATGGATGAGCTTAGGAACCCCGGAGAATTGAACTGTGCCAGCTGCTGAGTGGGAGCCCTCCGCACTTGGCTGCACTCTGCCTGCTGGGTGTTGTCGGGGTGCAAACAAACGGGAAGGAGAGATTTTCATGAAAAGGAGGAAACTCTCACGGGCGGGAGGGAAATGAGGCCATGAGGTGGGAACCGCAATTGCAGAACCAAGCATTTCTTGTTCCCAGCATTTCACACAGGAAAAATAGGAGAAGTGTGGCCAATCAACATCGGAGGGTGGTCAAGAACCCATCAACTGGAAAGGCTATTGCCTAACATACTGGGAAGGGCACCGTTTTGCTCCTTTTCTCCTTTCCCTGCTCCAGCTGCATTAAAACAGTACAAACGACTGCTTTTACTTCAAAATCACCTTGCAGCCAACAAAGTGAGCTCAGGATAAAAAAGGATAGTGAGAGGATGAAACTGGGACATTTTAAAGCAGTTTAAAGGGTGGGATGATAACACTTTGATTTCACTTTATTTGCCATGGCAACATCCAATGGAAATTGAATCCAGACAAGACAGAGGTCCTCCCGGTCAGTTGTAAGGCCGAACAGGGCATAGGGTTACAGCCGGTGCTGGATGGGGTCACACTCCCCCTGAAGACACAGTTCACAGTTTGGGTGTTTTCCTGGATTCATTGCTGAGCCTGGAAACGCAGGTCTTGGGGTGACCAAGGGAGCATTTGCACAACTAAAACTTGTGCACCAGTTGCGGCCATACCTTGGGAAGTCATACTTGGGCACGGTGGTCCACGCTCTTGTTTCATCCCGCTTAGATTACTGCAACACACACTATGTGGGGTTGCCTTTGAAGACGGCCTGGAAGCTCCACCTTGTCCAACGGGTGGTACTCCAACTAGTACTGCAGTGGCATACAGGGAGCATACTGGTCCTCTGTTACGTTAGCTCCACTGGCTGCCTATATGCTACCAAGCCCAATTTAAAGTGCTTGTCTTGGCCTATAAAGCCCTAAACAGTTCTGGTCCAACTTACCTGTTCAAACGTATCTCTTATGAGCCTATTAGAACTTTAAGATTGCCTGGGGAGGCCCTGCTCTCGGTCCCATCTGCCTCGCAAGCGCAGCTGGTGGGGACGAGAGACGGGGCCGTCTCAGTAGAGGCTCCTCAGCTCTAGAAGTCCCTCCCCTGTAACATCTGGCAGGCTCCATCCCTTCTGGGTTTTAGAAAAAAGCTGAAGACCTGGCTATGCGCACAAGCGTTTAAAGAATAAGTTTCTATGGCTTCGTCTGGATGAAGGATTATGCACAAGGTTTTGGATGAATGGAACTATGCACTTTATATGTTTTAAGTTAGGAGCCCCCATGGCCTTGTGGATTAAAGTCTCGTGACTTGAAGGTTGGGTTGCTGACCTGAAAGCTGCCAGGTTCGAATCCCACCCGGGGAGAGCGCGGATGAGCTCCCTCTATCAGCTCCAGCTCCACGTGGGGACATGAGAGAAGCCTCCCACAAGGATGGTAAAAACATCAAAACATCCGGGAGTCCCCTGGGCAACGTCCTTGCAGACGGCCAATTCTCTCACACCAGAAGCAACTCAGGTTGCTCCTGACATGAAAAAAAAGTTTGTATATTGTTCCATGTGTATTAATTGTTGTTGTTGTTCAATCACTCATTTGTTTCCAACTCTTCCTGACGTCATAGACCAGTCCAGGCCAGAGTTCCCTGTCGGCTGTGGCCACCTGCAGCTCCTTCACGGTCAAGCCAGTCACTTCCAGGATACCGTCCATCCATCTCGCCCTTGGTCGGTTCCTCTTCCTTTTTCCTTCCCTTTTCCCCAGCATTGTGATCTTTTCCAAGCTTTCCTGTCTCCTCATGATGTGGCCAAAATACTTCAGCTTTGCCTCTAATCTCCTTCCCTCCAGTGAGCAGCCATTGGGCATTATTTCCTGGAGGATGGACCGGTTGGGTCTTCTTGCCAAGGTCCAAGGCATGCTCAGCACCAGAGTTCAAAAGCATCTTTCTTCCTTCACTCAGCCTTCCTTATGGTCCAGCTCTCGCATCCATAGGTTACTATGGGGAATACCATGGCTTTCACTATGCGGACCTTCGTTGCCAGTGTGATGTCTCTGCTCTTCACTATTTTGTCCAGGTTGGCCATTGCTCTCCTCCCAAGAAGGAAACGTCTTCTGATTTCCTGGCTGCCGTCTGCATCTGCATTGATCTTCGCACCTAGAAAAACAAAGTCTGTCACTTCCTCCATGTTTTCTCCCTCTATTTGCCAGTTGTCAATCAGTCTGGTTGCCATAATCTTGGTTTTCTTAATGTTTAACTGCAGCCCAGCTTTTGCCCTTTCTTCTTCCTTTCCCCTTGGTGATAAGGCTCCTCAGCTGCTCCTTGCTTTCCGGCCATCAGAGTGGTATCATCTGCATACCTAAGGTTGTTAATGTTTCTTCCAGCAATTTTAACTCCGTCCTTGGATTCCTCAAGCCCCGCCTGTCGCATGATGTGTTCTGCGTACAAGTTGAATAGGGAGGGTGAGAGGACGCAGCCCTGATGTCCGCACTCCTTTCCCAATCTGGAACCCGTCTCCTGTTCCGTGCTCTGTTCTGACTGTGGCTACTTGGTCTTTATACAGATTCCTCAGGAGACAGACAAGGGGACTTGGTCTCCCCAGACCACCAAGAACATGCCATAGTTTATTATGATCCACGCAGTTGAAGGCTTTGGAATAGTCAATAAAGCAGAAGGAGATGTTTTTCTGAAACTCCCAGATCTGTAAGCCACCTTGAGTCCCTTGAGGACAGTTAAGCTGTTATTCTCCAATAATGTGATAGTATATCCTCCAAATATTTCAGCTGGAACCCTGTGTCCAGTTTGAACTATAACTCCCAAGTCCTCCAGCCAGCCTGTCTCCTAGCCAAGCTGGTTGGGAGCTTCAAGGAACAGTAATTTGAAAAAAGAATTTTTTCAGAGCTACAGCTCATTTCTATTTTTCTGCCTCGCTGAAATAATTGGAAGAGCTTTAGTTCATAATTAGAAGACTTCTGAATTAATTAGACAACATCCCACAAGGACAATGAGGTTCAGACTGCAATTATCCAAACCACCCACCCAATCATATGCTTGGAAATGGCGCCACCTCATGGCTTGTAGTGGAATGGACTACAGGCACTTTTTAAAAAGAAGTACAGTAGAGTCTCACTTATCCAACACTCACTTATCCAACGTTCTGGATTATCCAACGCATTTTTGTAGTCAATGTTTTCAATATATCATGATATTTTGGTGCTAAATTCATAAATACAGTAATTACTACATAGCATTACTACGTATTGAACTACTTTTTCTGCCAAATTTGTTGTCTAACATGATGTTTTGGTGCTTCATTTCTAAAATCATAGCCTAATTTGATGTTTAATAGGCTTTTCCTTAATGCCTCCTTATTATCCAACATATTCGCTTATCCAACATTCTGCCGGCCCGTTTATGTTGGATAAGTGAGACTCTACTGTAATGTTTTTATTACCTTCATTCAGTACTGCATCCTAAGCAGTTGGGTTATAACATTGAAAGTTCACGCAAAAAATAGATTTAAAGATACTGCCTTTGTTCTTTTTTCTTCTTCCCTTTCCATGCACGAGTTAAAGCGGCGTCAAACTGCAATAATTCTACACTGTAGATACATTTCCTGTTTTGTGGGCAGACACAGTTGCATTTTATTTTGGTTATGTTTATTTATATCCTGCTTTTTCTCTCCATGGGGAGACTCCAAGCGGTTCCCAATTAAAACCATTACAATACAACTTAAAATATACACATATTAAAACAGTATTAAGCATCGTTAATACTGAAAAAAGAATTCAAGTCAAAACCATAATAGCATATACCAGGGGTCCTCAAACGTTTTAAGTGGAGGGCCGATTCATGGTCCCTCAGATTGTTGAGGGGCCAAATTATCATTTGAAAAAACAAAAACAAAAAACAAATTCCTATGCTCACTGCACATGTCTTATTTGTAGTGCAAAAAAACCCTCCAGCAACAATTACTTATTTATTTATTTATTACATTTCTACCCCACCCTCTCTCACCCCGAAGGGGACTCAGAGCGGCTTACAAGTTGTATGTACCTACAATATATTATATTATTAGCATAGCACAATATTAGCATTATAGATTACTATATTGTACTATACCATTATACCGTAATATTATTAGTAATATTATATTTAATATATGATATGTAATTAATATTATTATATTATACAATATTATTATATTGTATTATTATTATTAGCCGCCCTGAGTCCCCTATTGGGTGAGAAGGGTGGGGTAGAAATACTGTAATAAATAAATAAATAAATAAATAAATATTATATTGTATTACATTATATTTATTCTCAATATTATATGTATACACAATATTTATTTATTTATTTATATTACAATATATTATATTATTACCATACCATTCATTTACAATATTGGTAAATGAAAAAACAATACAATATTTAAAAATAAACATAATTTTAACCAACATACTGTAAACTTATCAGGATTTCAGTGGGAAGTGTGGGCCTGCTTCTGGCCAATGAGATCATCAAGTAGGATTGTTGTTGTTGTGTGCCTTCAAGTTATTTCAGACTTTGGGTGAGCCTAAGTCTAAAACTGAGGGCGGGGGCCAGGTCAATGGCCTTGGAGGGTCGCATCCGGCCCCCGGGCCTTAGTTTGGGGACCCCTGGCATATACAATCACAGCACCCCAGAGACCTTCCTTGTAAATGATACATTTGGGCAAAATTTGGAGTTGCACAGCAGTGTCAAGAAAGTGAATTGCTAATACGGATTGTTCCAGGCTCAGGTTGATGGCAGGTTTTATTTGTAATTTACAAATTTGTCTTCGCAATTGCTTTACAAATGCACCATCTTTTGCTCTTTGTGATGATGATGATGATGATTGTATTTATTTATATCCCACTTTTTCTCTCCACGAAGGAGACTCAAAGAAGCTCTGAATGAAATGCAATAAAAGGACATTATTTCCTCCTACCCTTAACCTTCCCTATTGACACCTTGAACCTTTCATAGAATCATAGAGTTGGAAGAGACCTCGTGGGCCATCCAGTCCAAGCCCATTCTGCCAAGAAGCAGGAAAATCACATTCAAAGCCCACTCAACAGATGGCCATCCAGCCTCCACCAAACTCTGCAGCAGAGAGTTCCACTGCTGAAGAGCTCTCACAGTTAGGAAGTTCTTCCTCATGTTCAGGTGGAATCTCCTTTCCTGTAGTTTGAAGCCATTATTCCACATCCTAGTCTCCAGGGCAGCAGAAAACAGGCTTGCTACCTCCTCCCTATGACTTCCCCTTTATCATCATCATCATCATCATCATTTAATTACTTATTAATCGCCCTCCATCCACAATGCTCTAGGCCAGGGGTCCCCAAACTAAGGCCCGGGGGCCAGATGCGGCCCTCCAGGGTCATTTACCTGGCCCCCGCCCTCAGTTTTATAATGTAATATTTTTATATAAGTTTTAATAATATAATATATTGTATATACATATAATATTGATAATAATCTTATGTTATACAATACTAATAGTAATACCATATAATAATATTAATTATATGGTATATATTACATATTATATAATAGTATAGTGGTATGGTTCAATATAGTAATATATAATGCTAATAGTGTGTTATGCTAATAATATAATATATTGTATGTACATACAGCTGCTCTGAGTCCCCTTCGGGATGAGAAGGGTGGGATATAAATGTAGTAAATAAATGCAGTAAATAAATAATTAATTTTAGACTTAGGCTCAGCCAAAGTCTGACATGACTTGAAGGCACACAACAACAACAACAACAACAACAACAACAACAACAATCCTAATTAACTTGACTATCGTATTGGCCAGTAGCAGGCCCACACTTTCCATTGGAATCCTAATAGGTTTACGTTGGTTAAAATTGTTTTCATTTTTAAATATTGTATTCTTTCGTTGTTGTTGTTGTTGCACTACAAATAAGACATGTGTAGTATGTATAGGAATTTGTTCGTATTTTTTTTCCAAATGATAATTCGGCCCCTCCACAGTCTGAAGGATTGTGGACCGGCCCTCTGCTTAAAAAGTTTGGGGACCCCTGCTCTAGGCGATTTACAAGATAAAATTGTAAAGGATAAAAATACATACATACAAATATTGATAAAATTAACATAGATTAAAAGCTCTAGTAAAGAGCCATGTCTTGAGTGCGAGGGTAAAAGGCCCCAACTCACGCATGGCTCTCATCTAGGGCGGCAAGGCCTTCCATAAGGCAGGGGCAGAAACAGAAAAAGCTCTGCATCTGGTCCTTTCCAAGTGCACTTCTCTAGGACCCGGTACATAGAGTAAGTCTCGTTGGGATGGTCGTTGCGACCTCCGATGATGGGAGAAGGAGAGACGGTCCCTAAGATACGATGGGCCCTGGCCATAAAGAGTTTTAAAGGTCAGAACTAGCATCTTATAGAGACCACGGTAATCAGTTGGAAGCCAATGCAGATGCTGCAGCACTGGTGTGATGTGGCATTTCATGGGTGTTCTTGTGAGTAGCCTGGCTGCCGCATTCTGAACAATACGGAGCTTTCGGGTCGTGGACATCGGAAGGCCAACATACAGGGCGTTGCAATAGTCCAGCCTAGACGTGACCGTGGCATGGATGACTGTTGCCAGAGCCTCATCAGATAGATAGGGAGCCAGTTGCCTCGCTTGCCGTAGGTGGGAAAAGGCCTGTTTGCTGGCAGCAGCGACCTGAGCTTCCATTGTCAGCTGCGAATCTAAAACGACACCCAGGCTCTTAACGGTGGGCGAAGGAGATAGGGCAGCACCATCGAAGGTGGGGAGCAAGTGGGTCAGACCAGTCGAGCGGCCATGGCAGAGAATCTCAGTCTTCGCCGGGTTCACCTTCAGTCTACTAGCACGTAGCCAGTTCGACAGAGCCTCCAGACAGAAGGTGAAATTGTACATGGCTAATATGCCTCTCTCATCTTCTCTTCTGCAGGCTAAACATGCCCAACTCTTTAAGCTGCTCCTCCTAGGCCTTGTTCTCCAGACCCTTGAACCTTTGAGTCACCCTCCTCTGGACACATTCCAGCCTAGAGTCAACATCTCCCTTCAATGGTGCTGCCCAGAATGGGACACAGTGCGATTCCAGGTAAAGTGGTCTGACCAAGGCAGAATTGAGGGGAGCAGGACTTCCCTGAATCTAGGCACTAGACTCATTGATTCAGGCCAAAGTCCCATTGGCTTTTTAAGCTGCCACATGACATTGTTGGCTCATGTTCCCTTCCTCCCTACAAGGACTCCAAGATCTTTTTTGTCGAGCCAGGCATCGTCCCGTCCCCCATTCTGTCTCTTTGCATTTCTTTTTTTCTGCCTAAGTGGAGTCTCTTGCATTTGTCCCTGTTGAACTTCATTCTGTTAATGTGTTGTCGAAGGCTTTCATGGCCGGGATCACAAGGTTGTTGTATGTCTTTCGGGCTGTGTGGCCATGTTTCAGAAGTATTCTCTCCTGATGTTTCACCCACATCTATGGCAGGCATCCTCAGAGGTAGCGAGGTATGGATAAACTAGGTAAGGAAAGGAAAGAATTTATATCTGTGGAGAGTCCAGGGTGTGGCGAGAGTCCTTTGTCACTGGGAAGCCAGCATTAATGTTTCAGTTAATCACCCTAATTAGCATTGGAAAGGTTTTGTCTCTTGCCTGGGGGCATCCTTTGTTCAGTCATTAGCTGCCCTCTGCCCTCAGAGTGTTGGTTCCCATCTACTGTTTTGATTTTAGAGTTTGTTTTGGCCAATCATCTCTCTAATCTGTGAAGATCATTTTGAATTCTGCTAGTGTCTTCTGGAGTATTGGGTCTCCCTCCCCATTTGGTCCTGTCTGCAAACTTGATGATTCTGCCTTCTAACCCTTCATTTAAGTCATTAATAGAGATTCTGAGCAGAACCAGGCCTAGGATGGAACCCTGCTGTGATACTCCACTCGCCACTTCTTTCCAGGATGAAGAGGAAACATTGGTGAGAATCATCCATTGGGTTTGTTCATTTAACCAATTACAGATCCATCTAACCGTAGTTTTGCCTAGCTCACATTGCACTAGTTTGTTTGCCCGGAGATCATGGGGGACCTTTTTTGAAGGAAGACCTTCTACCTGCTTCAAAAGGATTCAAAACTCTCGATCCATAGTTGTTTATCATCTTCTTTTTATTTATAACATTTCGGGATGTTTCCCAGTCCATTCTGTAGCTGCCTTGAAACTTTTCATTAAGCATCATTTGTCCATTTCTGACAGTGTAAAGACCTTTATGATCCTTTCTTCTGTCATTGGTACAAACAAGTAAAATCAATGCATGCTAATATCTTACAGTATATGACAACTGGAGCAAGCGTGCTTTAGGCACAATATTCTGCATATAGTATTCTCACTCTAATTGTCATGTAGTGTAGTAGCATTTATTGATTTTTACTTGCTTGCTTTGTAGTCCTAATTAAAATAATACTGCCAAGGTGTATAACAAGTTTTAATCATCATTCAGTTTATATTTATATGTCATCTATATAAAGTCTATGAGAGGATGCTATTAAATCGACTAGGACCTGTTATCGAACCCAAGCTTATTGCACAACAAGCAGGTTTCAGACCAGGGAAAAACTGTACAGGTCAAATTCTTCATCTGACTGAGCATATCGAGGAAGGCTATGAGAAAGGCTGCATTACGGGAACAGTTTTTGTGGACCTTACGGCAGCCTATGACACGGTGCAACATAGAAAAATGCTGCATAAAGTCTACCATATCACCCGGGACTTTGACTTTACAAAAACTGTCCAGACCCTCCTAGAAAACTGCAGCTTCTATGTGGAGTTTCAGGGCAGGAAAAGTAGATGGAGGAGGCAAAAGAATGGTTTACCCCAAGGCAGCGTTCTTGCACTGACCTTATTTAACATCTTCACAAACGATCAGCCACAACCACCACTCACAAAGAGCTTTATATATGCTGATGACCTTGGCCTTACAACACAAGTGAAAGATTTTGAAACAGTTGAAAAGCAACTCACTAATGCCTTGAAAGACCTCTCCAGCTACTACAAAGAGAACCACCTGAAGCCCAACCCTTCCAAGACACAAGTGTGTGCTTTCCACCTACGTAACCGCGAAGCCAACAGGAAACTGAAAGTTACTTGGGAAGGCCAAGAGCTCGAACACTGTTTCCATCCTAAATATCTTGGTGTCACCTTAGATCGAACACTAACATATAGGAAACACCAAGCACAAAGTAGCTGCATGCAATAACATCCTGGGGAAACTGACTGGCAGCGCGTGGGGTGCAGACCCACAAGTAGTAAGAACATCAGCCCTGGCCTTGTCTTTCTCAACTGCAGAGTCTGCCTTTCCTGTCTGGCACAAGTCTGCCCATGCAAAGCAGGTGGACATAGCACTGAACGAAACATGCAGAATCATCACGGGATGCCTTAAACCTCCACCTGTTGATAAACTCTACAAGTTAGCTGGCATTGCCCCTCCTGACGTGCGACGGGAAGTTGCTGCTAACGGTGAGAGAAATAAGGTTGAACATTGTGAAAGCCACCCACTGCATGGCTATCAGCCTCCTCCCACCAGACTCAAATCAAGGAAGGGCTTCATGAGAACCACCACTCCCTCCTCTTGATGTTCCTCCAGCAGCAGCAAGGATGTCCCTCTGGGCAGCTAAACCTGGCAATTCTAACTGGATGGCCCCCCATGAGGGTCTTCCTTCCTCCAGGGACAAACCAAGAATGGGCAACTTGGAAGTCCCTGAACAGACTGAGAAGCGGAGTGGGCAGATCAAAAGACAACTTGGCAAGGTGGCACTACCTGGAGGAATCCTCCACCTTGTGTGACTGTGGAGCTGAACAAACAACTCTGCATATGTATGCTTGCCCACAATGCCCTGCCTCATGTACGGAGGAGGAGTTGTTTAAAGCTATGGACAATGCGGTTGCTGTTGCCCGCTTTTGGTCCAAAACTATTTAGTTGCTTGTGATTTCCTTTTTTCCCCTCATCATTTTGAAATGTATTTGTCGTACAATGCTTTTAACACGAAATAATATATAGTTTATATTTATTCCGACAATTTTATTGTTTAATTAATATGTTTTTACTGTTTTATTTTGTTTATGATTTGCTGATTTGTTGGTTGAAGAATGTTGTTTTTCCTCATCGGTCAAGTATTATTATGTATACTGTATTTTTTTTTCTATTGTGAACAGCCTTGAGTCCCTTTGAGGAGAGGGAGTGAGATTTAAATAAAGTTTTATTACTATTATTTTATTATTAAGGTGGAGGTTCTTGAAATCATGGTGGAAAACCTCAAATGTTGACTTTCCTTGTGGCCAAATTACAAAGATGTCATCAATAACAAAGGAGTCATCTAGGTCCTCCAGCATGACCCTATGGCCAACTTCTCTTGCAACTCCCATTGAAATGGTCATCACCTTCAAGCATCTATTGCTTTCTTTGGACTAACCCCATTGTGTCCACCAGAGCCCAACAATTAAACCTATCATAAACCCATTGCAATCCTTCTTGATTGAGTCCCTCTTGGAGGAGTATCAATAAATGGATTGACATCTCAAAAGCTACAGTTACAGTTTATTAAATTTCCCATCACACAAAGAGCCAATCAGCAAAGACAACTAATAGAGTCCTGAGACACTCAGGATGCAGATTCTAGCCAGACAGTTTTTGAACCAATCAGGAGTTGGTATGAATTTCTCGAATAGTTGTCCAAATGTAATAAATATGCTCTGTATTCACAAATGGCCATGTCAGTTATTTGGAGTGTTTTCTTCGCTGACATCCTCTCTGGCCATTAAGAATAAACCTCTGATTTTGCCTTAAGTGTCTCATTGAGTCTTCTGGGTAGCTAGGCACATTGGGCCCCCAAAACCATGCTTCTTGCGGAAACTGAAGTCACTTAACAACTGGAAAAAGCTGATCATAGAGTCAACACTGGAGGATCAGAGGTTATTAGGGACAACTTTTTAAATCAAATCAAATAAACAAGTCCTGGAAAAAGACTTCTGTTTGCCTGAACATGAGCTTTGCCTCCGGAGCTCAATTTTCAAGCTTCTGAATTTCCGGGAAATGCTTCCTTATTCTTTTAAAAATGTTATTAGTATTTTCCACTATGTATGAAAGAAGGGATACAACTTATTCAAGTTATTGTTAGTATTTTAATAAGTTTTAGCACATGGCTAATGAATCATCATGGAAAGGGAAAATGTTGTGAAGGGCAGGTAAACAAAACATTTTATAACTTTATTTTGTGTTACATTTAAGTTTTTATGAAGTCAAACTAGAATTTGGAGGGTCTCTCCCAACGGGAGAGAGCCCACAGACCCACCAAATAAGGGTCCGATACCCTGGTGAGAAAAAGAGAGCCTCTAGATAAAGGATTCCCCTTGAATTTCCCAGATAAATCTCACCAGAGCCGAAGAAAATGCCACCGAATTGTTTATTGCGATCCAGCTGGAAAGGATGTCAAACCGTGATAATTCGTCAAGCAGACATACCACACAAAACATTACAGTACATTTTATAGCAACAGAAGAGGGCGGTCAACTTTAAATTTCCCGCTCCCGTCCCCCTCTGCCGGCTCCGCACTGATTGGTTGTTGTCATCGTCTGGAGAGGAGGCGTGGACGCCTCAGCCAATCAGAGAGCCAGCGCTGCTTCGGCCTCTTGGCCAATCAAAGTGAGGAGGCAGTTCGAGCAGGAAACAAAGGACCGGGGATGAATTTTGAGTGGATTAAAATGGCTTAGTGGATGTCCGGCAGCTGACAATAACCCCTGGGGGGTCCTCCAGCCAGCTAGGTATTATTCCCAGTAGTGTGAATATACATCTGAGTCTGACGTGGCCGTCAGGATCTGGATTTTCTGGGGACTAAATACAGAAATAGATGGGTGAGATTTTGACAGCAGTTTCATAGAATCATAGAATCATAGAATAGTAGAGTTGGAAGAGACCTCATGGGCCATCCAGTCCAACCCCCTGCCAAGAAGCAGGAAATCGCATTCAAAGCACCCCCGACAGATGGCCATCCAGCCTCTGCTTAAAAGCCTCCAAGGAGGGAGCCTCCACCACAGCCCGGGGGAGAGAGTTCCACTGTTGAACAGCTCTCACAGTAAGGAAGTTCTTCCTGATGTTCAGGTGGAATCCCCTTTCCTGTAGTTTGAAGCCATTGTTCCCTTGTGTCCTAGTCTCCAGGGCAGCAGAAAACAAGCTTGCTCCCTCCTCCCTATGACTTCCCTTCACGTATTTGTACATGGCTCTCATGTCTCCTCTCAGCCTTCTCTTCTGCAGGCTAAACATGCCCAGCTCTTTAAGCCGCTCCTCATAGGGCTTGTTCTCCAGACCCTTAATCATTTTAGTCTCCCTCCTCTGGACGCTTTCCAGCTTGTCAACATCTCCCTTCAACTGTGGTGCCCAGAATTGGACGCAGTATTCCAGGTGTGGTCTGACCAAGGCAGAATAGAGCATGGGGAGCAGGACTTCCCTGGATCTAGATGCTATTCCCCTATTGATGCAGGCCAGAATCCCGTTGGCTTTTTTAGCTGCTGCATCACATTGTTGGCTCATGTTTAACTTGTTGTCCACGAGGACTCCGTTTCGGCCAGGGTGCGGGACAATCTCAGCTTTCCGAAGGCAGATTGCCCCTCATTGGAATATGACAGGATTACCAGGGGGCATCCTTTTCCAGGTGGCCTTGCTCCGAAGCTGGGAGAGGATGTCCATTGTTCTTGTCCATGCAAGGAGTCTTTGGTTGAGTCCTTTTGTTTAGGGATTATTTACTCTCGGAAATGAGAAGGTTTCCCTGAGGGCTGGAGTGCTGGGGTTCTTTCCCTTTAAATTTGATTCCTTGGAATAAAGGTTATTTCCTGAAGCACAGGAGTCCAAAGTGCAAGAAGTGAGATAGCACTTAGTCTTAGAATTAGTCTAGGAAAGTATGATGCCAAAATGGTGCCGATCCGTTGACGCGTGGATACCAGGACCCAGTGGTTCTCAGTATCCACGGTTCAAAGAGACACAGTTTTGGCTTGCCGGCAGCTTCCTGTGGCTCGGGGAAGGGAAGGTTCATGTGTTAGAGGGCTAGTATCTGTGAAGAGACACAGTATTGCTATGAGAGGGGAAGATTAAAGAGACACACAGTATCACTATGAGAGGGAAAAGTTAAAATGCAATGGTACTTTTATTTGGGATTTGTTACAATTGTTGCACCTCAGAATAGTTCACCTTGCTATAGATATCCAGTCAGACACAAATGGAAGTCTTTTGAGGTTTTTATTAAGCAAAGCAGTATATGAATCAAGCAAGCAATCAAAAGGTTTTTCAAAGTTGCAATGAAAGAGTCAATAAGAATCCAAATACATCACAAGGCAAAGAAAGGTCCATAAATCCATAAAACAAGGTCCAGTAGTCCATGAAAACACAGCAAGAGTAATAATCCATAAAGCAAGGCAATAGTCCTTAGAATCCACGAACAAGGCCCAAGAATCCCAAGATCCAAGAACTCTGATGACAAGAACATCCACCTAGATTAAGCGAGGAATTGCTCTGACAAAGAAACAATCTACAAAGCACACTTTTAATAACAACTCAGAAATGTGTTTCTTTTCCCACAGCTGGTCTCTTTTTTGCGCGCCAGTCTCTCACTTCTTCGCACCTGAGAACTTCTCCAAGATAAACGGTCCTCCCTAGATAAATCATTGCTTGTGCTAACGTTATCTTGCACCTGGAATGGGGCTGAAATCTCTCCCTCATTTCTCTCATTATTTCTCTCATTATTTCTCAAGGGAATGTCACCCTGTCCGTTATCTATAGCTCCTTGGGTCAGCAGTTCATCCTGCTCAAACTGAAACTGCAAATCTCCGGCCTCTGAGTCAGAATGCATCTCTGAATTAACTTCTGCCTCTGCCGGCTCTTGGATCTGAAAACCAAAATCCCCTTGGTCTTCATCCTGAATCTGGCCAGCCTGTGGCTGGGTCACAACAACAATGTTGGGGTTGGGGAAAGAAGTAGAGAAAAGGATAGTCCCAGCTCGTTGAGACTGCTGCTGGGGCGCACGTTTCATGAATGACTGGCCCAATGGGGCTTTTTGGATCAGTGGAACTCCCTGCTGCAGGTCAGATCAGTTTGAATTCAGGAGGTCCCGGGGGGCTCGACCTCATTTAGTCTTTATTATCTTAACATCCTCTATTAAACTACTGAAGTTTTTGAGAAGTCAATTTTTCTTCTCTATAAAGGAGGGATCTTGTTGTTCTTTAAATTTACTGTTCACGTCTTCTTTGAATAAGTCTCTATATCCTTTTGGTTATCCTTTCTTTCTTTCTTTCTTTCTTTCTTTCTTTCTTTCTTTCTTTCTTTCTTTCTTTCTTTCTGTCTTTCTTTCTTTCTGTCTTTCTTTCTTTCTTTCTTTCTTTTCTTTATCTTCTTAGACATTCTTCTCAGTTTTTCCTGTTGGGTTACTTGTTTTTTCTACTGAACCAGTCTTAGGAAAACATTGTCTAAATCTGTTTATTAGTACGTTAGTGTTAAACATACTTAATCAACCTTATTCTGATTGCCCTGCAATGAGATTTGAACCTTGGGCACAACTAACAGCCAATTGTAGAGAAGCATCAGGTGAATGGGAAGGGTTCTGGAATGTTCTACATCACAGGGAAAGGTGGTTGGAGCTTCTGGAGGAAGGAACAACTGCAAGGTAAGGAGAAGATAAAGTGACACGTGGGCAGTCAACATTATCCGTGTGAAGCTGCCTTGCGCCCATTCATCCTCCTCTTGTTGCCACCACCATCACAAATGCAGTTGGCAGCAATGAGAGAGAGGGCCTTCTCGGTGGCCACTCCAACTCTTTGGAACTCCCTCCCCAAGGAGGTTAAAACAGCTGTTTCCCTGACATCTTTAAAAAGCAGTTAAATACCTTCCTGTTTGCACAAGCTTTTGATGAAGACACTGGAAACCGCCCTGAGTTCTCTTGAGGAGATGGAGCGATATATAAATAAAGGATTATTATTATTATTATTTTATTATGACACAGCAAACAAGATAGATATGCTGGATTTCATTTCACAAAATCACAAGTCGAACACTTCCCAAGTGTCTAGGACTGTGTGATGTATTTTCGGATGATGCGCGCAGATCCCAGTAGGGTGGCCTTTTGTAGCTGGCAGATCATAATTTTGTCAATGTCTATTGTTTCCAAATGCCAGCTGAGATCTTTTGGCACAGCACCCAATGTGCCCATCACCACCGGGACCACCTGCACTGGTTTCTGCCACAGTCTTTGAAGTTCAATCTTGAGGTCCTGATAGCGGCTGAGTTTTTCCTGTTGTTTTTCGTCAATGCAACTGTCACCTGGGATGGCGACATCAATGATCTAAACCTTTTTCTTTTCCACAACTGTGATGTCTGGTGTGTTGTGTTCCAGAACTTTGTCAGTCTGGATTCGGAAGTCCCACAGTATCTTTGCATGCTCATTTTCCAATACTTTTGCAGGTTTGTGATCCCACCAGTTCTTTGCTGCTGGGAGGTGGTACTTGAGGCATAAGTTCCAATGAATCATTTGGGCCACATAGTTGTGCCTCCGTTTGTAGTCTGTCTGTGCGATTTTCTTACAGCAGCTGAGGATATGATCCATGGTTTCGTCGGTTTCCTTGCACAGTCTGCATTTTGGGTCATCAGCTGATTTTTCGATCTTGGCCTGAATGGCCTTTGTCCTGATGTCTTGCTCCTGGGCTGCAGGGATCAGGCCTTCTGTCTCCTTCTTCAGGGTCCCATTCGTGAGCCAGAGCCAGGTCTTCTCCTTGTCAGCTTTTCCTTCAATTTTGTCAAGGAACTTTCCATGCAATGTTTTGTTGTGCCAGCTGTCAGCTCTAGATTATTATTGTTGTTGTTATTATTATTATTATTATTATTATTATTATTATTATTATTATTATTATTATTCAATACTATAAACAGACAACATGTATGAAATATAATTTAGATTGTTTCTGAACTATGTGACAAGCAGGTAATCAGAGTGCAAGTGCAATAAGTCTTTTAAAAAATTAATTTATGCTGCTGACAAAAATAGAGCTGAATTTTAATAATTTTTTAGTATAGACTCTATGCAGTCATCTGCATTTTCAGTTTGACAAATAGGTTTGGGAATCTCTGTTTTAGAGCCTAAGGCATTTCTACTTTTCAAAACTGGTAAAAAGGAAAAATGAAATAAATTAATGTTTCATCCACCTCTGTCCATTTGTGTTTAATTGTGAGAGGGTCAATTTCTCAATAACATTACCGTATTATATTCATCTAAAATGGGGACGGGAATCTTGCAGCCATCCTAATGTTGCTGGGAATACAGCTTCCGGCCTTCTTCAATAGCGATTGTGCTGCGTGGGGATGATGGGATGCACAATCCAGCGACATCGGGAGGCCTGCCAGGTTATCAGTCATGGCCTTAGGATAGTGTTTTAACAGACTGTTCCATTACATTATCTCCCAAACAGAAATCAATATGAGACAACACTGAAAATAAGGAAAGGATGGCACCCGAAAAACCTTCACCATCTCAAACAAAACCTCCCAAAGCACCAGCCCCAAAATTGGAACTGAAGGCTAAGAGTAAGTTGATTCTACTTTTATTCCATCTTCACAAAATCCAGAAATACTCTGAATCCTACCTCTGCTCCCTTTATTCATGGGTTTCCTTCTGTCCTAAGGACAGGATGTAATTACTGTAATAATAATAATAATAATAATAATTATTATTATTATTATTATTATTATTATTATTATTATTATTATTTTCCAGCAGAAACAAACTACTGGCATTGTTTGCTCTTTCTGAAAGAGGCGTCTTAAAAATAACACAGATTTTGAGGACTACTCATAGCCTGAATCCATGCAAAATTAATTCCATGAGGTTGTGAGATTTTCTGTGCAGGAAACCTTTTTAGTGCTGTCCTGCCCCCAGCAAAGCAAACAAACAGATGAGATTTAATTTTACAGGCAATACATTTCAATTTGACAATCAGCTGATCCGTCTTAAAAAACTTTATCAATTTGGAAATGGATGGTCCCCTTTTGAAGGAGAAGCGTTTTTAGTTAGGGATATAAAAGGGGGCAATGTTTGGGGTTGAAATGAAGAAGATATGACTGAAGATAGAAGCTGGGGGTAGCTCGCAGCTCCCAGTTCGTTCGGGGAGGGAGGAGTGAGGGAAACCCAGGCTCCCTTCAATATGTGGCCAAAGGTTGGGGAGAGATGAAACACACGTAAAGGGAAATAGGTGAGTTAGGAATCTTCCAGGGAATCCATATCCAAGTTATGTTCAATTAAACAATTAATAAGGGATAGGGTCCAATATTACACAGGTACACAATTAATATAAGGGGGGAAGAATTCATAGAGTAATAGAAGAAATTGAAGTATAAAAATCATTTGTGGAAAGTCCAGATCTTCAGCAGGGGGCTTAATAGTCTTCATAGAGCTTGGAAATGAAGTTAAGAATGGATCCAAAGGCAAAGTCCTGCAGCGCGGGGGTCAGAGCCGGTCCTTAGTCCTTGGAGAACTAAAACTCCCTTCCAGGGTCGCAACCCAGCCACCGGGTCACCCTTGGGAGGCTTCGGGGAGCCACTGCTGAGATCCCCAGCTGCGATCGAAACGAGTGGCGTGGACGAGGAGAGTGGCAGCAGCGAGTTTCAATAATTAGCTGTTTGTCCCTTTTAAAAAATATTTTCTCAAATCAAGGTTATTCCCTGAGTTTTGGAGCCCTTGGTGCAGAAAGTAAGACAGCAGATAGTGTTAGAACTTTGAACTCCCTGGGACGCATGGAAGGCATCCCAGATGGAATGGCAGTCTCCCACAGTTCGAAAAGGCTTTCCCTTTATGTTAGTGCAGTTTCAGGCAGGAAAGAGACACAAAGTATCAGCAAAGAGAGATAGAAGTTGCAACTTGGTTAGTCTTTATTTGGGGTTTGTTACATCGTGAGGGTTAGGGAAAAGACCAGAGAAAGAGGCGTTAATGGTGAGTTGCTGCTGCTGGGACACTTTCCCATTTTGCTTTATCCAATGTTGGTCTTATGGACCTGCGGAACTCCCAGCTGCAGGTCAGATCAATTTGTAAGCAGGGGTCTGCTGAGTTCTCGATAACAAGTCCAGTAATAGGAACTCTGGTTTGCAGACTGGCAAGCCTTTGAATAGAAAATAGACTCTGGTATGCAGACCAGGAAACTTTGCACGGAACAGGAGCTCTGGTTTACAGAACAAGAAGGCTATTCCTGGAGAAGGAACTCTGGTTTGCAAATTGGGAAGTCTTTGCATGGCACAGGATGTCTGGTGTTCAGACCAGAAAACTTTGTATGGAACAGGAGCTCTGGTTTGCAGACCAAGAATGTCCAGTCCAGTAATAGGAACTCTGGTTTACAGACTGGGAAGCCTTTGCATGGAAAAGGGACTCTGGTAGGCAGCCTAGGAAACTTTGCACGAAACAGGAGCTCTGGTTTGCAGAGTGGGAAGACTTTGCATGGAAAAGGGATTATGGTATGCAGACCAGGAAACTTTGCATGGAATGGGGCTTTGGTTTACAGAACAAGAAGGCTATTCATGGAAAAGGAATTCTAGTTTGCAGACTAGGAAGTCTTTACATGGAAAAGGGACACTGGTATACAGGCCAGGAAACTTGTCTTTGGTTTGCCGACCATACAGGCTTTACATAGGACAGGAGCAATGCTATTTGTTCATGGTATCTACCTACATGTTACTGTCTTCCAGAGCAAGGTGCTAAAGGAGGAGGAGGAGCTAAAAAAGGAGCGGCATCTAAAGGAAGAGCATCTAAAGGAAGTATAGCTGAAGGAGCACCAGCTAAAGAAGGAGCAGCAGCTAAAGGAAGAGCACCAGCTAAAGGAAGAGCACCAGCTAAAAAAAGAGCATCTAAAGGAAGTACATCTGAAGGAGGACCAGCTAAAGAAGCAGCAGATAAAAAGGTTACTGGCACGGCCAAGAAGAAGAGTAAGTAAGCTATAGACCAGCAGTTCTCAACCTGGGGACTGCAACTCCTAGGTGGTTCGAACGGGCCATTTGAGAGAGTGTTGTATCCCAGCTTGCATCTGAGCTATCAGGTGAACCTGGGGTCGGGCCTGCTCAGCCTGTGATTGTACCTGCACCTGACCTGTCAGATGAATCTGGGTTGGGGTCTAGGATTCCCATGTAGCCAGAGGTAAAGGATTCTGTACAGCCAGAGTCAGATGAGGCTTCTGTTCCCGATTCTGGGAGCAGGCATACAATGGTTTCAAGCAGACACCTTGAACCACATTCCTTGGGATAGTCAAGGCTGAGTTATCCCTTGGCAGATGGGCATTCCAGTTGTGATAAGAAGTTGACAGAAAGAAAGCAATATGTCAACAGAGACAAGAAAGGGAGGTTTTGAGAAGGAGCAGATGGTTGCTAATGAAAAAGGGTTTTGAGCAAACTTCCCACGGAAAGAGACCTTGATCCTAACTTTAAAAAGAGCTACTTCTGAGAGAGATTTCAGAGGTGGTAACTTTGCTCATTGAGAGGTTTGTTTCTGCTTCATGGAGCCTTGTTTCATGTTACCTTTGGACTTTCATGCCAAGTTCCTGTAAGCCTTGTATCTCCAGTTCTTGTCCTTGCTCCTTGGGATTTTAGATCATCAAGTCATGTCCCTGAAAGCCTTGCCTTCTGAATATCTTGTTCCAGTTAAAAATTCTGTTCTTCGTTCCAGTTTTTGATCCTGTTCCTTGGACTAATTTTAATTACCTTGTTTGAAGTTTATTCTTGTGTTTGATTTCATGGACCCTTACTTCAAGATTCTTAAGTATCTAGTACCTTGTGTACTAAAACCTTGTTTCTTTGACTTTGAACTTTGATTTGCTATTGCTTACATATATTCTTCAATAAACAGCTTATATTGCTTATAGTCTGGAGCTCCAGTGTGGGTTTGAGATTTCTCTGCAGCCTAGGGATGCAACAGAAAGGTCATGCCGCTGCCTTCTTTAATGCTGATATTAAATCTTTAAGAGAAATGTCTAAACGTGTTGTGATACATTGTTCATTCACTAGGATATCTTTAAAGGTATAGCTTGAGCATTGTTTATTCTGAATTTCTGAATACTCCACAACTGTCCACATACGTGTCTGAGTGACACATTTGCTTCTTGAGTTTCAATGTTCACCCACTTTATTTCATGCCCCAAAGCATGAAAAATATATAATTACCTCCATCCCATGTATACAAGGTGTACATGAAACAATACCAAATGTTTTGGAAATGGGACTTGGGTCCCACCTGCAAGTTCTTTCATTACATATGCATTCGATATCCAAATACTGGTATTCCAAAATCCAAAGCAAGCCCAAAATCCAAAAAGCTTGTGGCCCCAAACATTTTGGATAAGGGATACTCAACCTGTAGTATGAATGGCCATATCCCCCTTCCCTTATGCCCATGGCAACAATTGAAAATAGCTTAAAACAAGTTAAATTACTAAAATGATTGGTGTTCAGTTATTGAACAATAAATATGAGATTAGTTCTTGAAAGCTTTAACAGATGTGAAAGGTACCATAATTAATTCATTTTAATTATATTTTAATGGTAAATGCTGGCTCCCACACCAAAGGGTTGGTTGATCTACACTGGAGTTTAGTCTGAACTTTAAAGGAACTATTCAGGATGGTAAATCCACTTTCAGTGATATGATATAGGATTTTGGATAGCTCCTTAAAATGAAATTTGTTAAAGTTTCCAACAAGTCCTTTTTCCAGGTTCTGCTCTTGATTTTGCAGGTGTAGACTATGCAAAGGCTGATTGCTGAGGCCACACAAGGGAAATTGAAATGAATAATCTTCAGTTGACTTCCTGCATCTGTTTTGTTGTTTGAACTAATGACATAGTTAGCCCTTGGGTGCAATTACACAATAGAATTAATGCAGTTTGACAACACTTTAACAACTATGACTCATAGTTGTAGTTTGATGAAGCATCAACACTCTGGCAGGGAAAGTTAAAGACCCTCTAAAATTACAGAATCCATGAATGCTCTAATAGGATGGAGCCATGGCAGAGAAAGTGGTGGTGCTGCACCCCTAGGAGAAGCAGAATTGCTATTCAAGAACATATGGAGAACTTCATGGTTTCACTCCAGGCTTAACTTCATTGACCAGCTTCTCTGTTGGAAGCCAATTCCTTCCTACAAGTTTGAAAAGTTGGCTTTTGTATCATCATAGGCTATCACTCGTGGCTGAGTATGATTGCCTTCCAAGTTCAGAGTCTTGGCAATGGTTTTGTAGGTGACCATAGAGACCTATTCTTGATTCTTTTGCAGTGAAGACATCAGTTTTCTTATGGAATACAGCCACAACTTGGCTTGGAGTGCCTTCTTCCTCTTTACACATTTCTCCCATTCTCCCTCCATTCGATCCTCTTTGAATTCCACAGCACTGATGCTCACAGTTGACCTCCAGTTAGAGGGCCAGGACTTCCCAGTTCTCTCGGTGTCTATGCCACAGTTTTTAAGGTTAGCTTTAAGCCATCTTTTAATCTCTTTTCCTGTTCATCAAGATTCTGTTTTTCGTCCTTGAGTTGAGAGTAGAGTAACTACTATGGGAGACGGTGATCAGGCATTTGGACAGTATGGCCAGTCCATCGGAGTTTATGGCAGAGGATCATTGCTTCAATGCTGGTGGTTTTTGCTTCTTCCAGTGTTGTGGCTGATAGGAGAGTTCACACCAAGAGCTATCCTTTGTTGAAGATGAAAAGTACGGTTTTATTTTCAGCTGAGACTCTGGCATGGAATTTCCTCCAAAAGCAAACCAGAGTGAGGATGAAAGCGTTGCCATCCCCTTTTTTACATCTTCACATACAGGCAAATACAGGCTCTCACGTACATCTCATCATCAGTACATCACTTCACATGTCTACATACATGGGCATATATATGCATGTCAGAATTTTCCTGTCTAAGTGCTATAACCAGCCTCTAGTCAGTTACAGATACAGTAGAGCCCCTGTTATCCAAGATAAAGGGGTGGGCCCCATCTCGGATAACTTAATGACTCGGATAGGGCCAACTGTAACTAGGGTTCAGCTATAGACATCAATCAGGGGCCTACTTTTGAGTACTTCCTCATCACCAGAATGCTGTCATTTGTTAGCCTGTCTTCTTCCCAAGAGATTTGCAGTCTTTTTTGGAGACAACGCTGATGAAATCATTCCAGAAGATAAGAGTGATGTCTGTAGATAGATGGTCCATGTTTTGCAGGCATATAACAAGGTTGGGAGAATAATAGCTTTATAAACAAGCATCTTGGTATCCCTAAGAATGTCCCAATCCTCAAACACTCTTTGCTTCATTCAGAAAAATTCTTTACTCACAGAGCTCAAACAGTGTTGATGTTGACTTTTGCGGAGAGGTGGCTGCCAAAGTAGCGGAAATGGTCAGCATTTTCTTGCATCACTCCATTAAGCTGTATTCCTGGCTTTGCAGAGGGATTGGTTGGTGCCTGCTGAAAGAGCACTTTGGTTTTCTCAATGTTCAGTGAAAGGCCAAGCTTTTGGTATGCTTCTGCATGAGCACAGATTACATTTAAGCAGCTTGTGGGTATTCTTCTGAATGAGCACAGATTACATTAGGTAAACTAATGTAATGCTGAAACTAAGACAAGTCAAACACGCATTCTGGACTTTAAGAGAGCTGACTTTCAAAAAATGAAGGAAATACAGAGCGGCATTCCATGGACGCCAATATTAAACGACAAGGGAGTTAAGGATGGATGGGAGTTTTTTAAAAGTGAAATATTCAAGGGGCAAATGCAAACAAAAGAACTTCTAACCGGGCTAAGACTCAAAAGTGACATGCACAAGAAGCGGAAAAGGGGAGAAATCACCAAAGAAGAATTCAAATGTATAGCCAACTCCTGTAGGGAAAATGTTCACAAGGCTAAAGCGCAAAGTGATCTCAGGATTGCCAGGGACATTGAAAACAACAAAAAAGGCTTTTTTGCTTACGTTGGTAGAAAAAGGAAGAAAAAGGAGGCGATAGGGCCACTGCAAGGAGAAGATGGGGTGATGGTGACACGGGATAGGGAAAAGGCAGAACTGCTTAATGCCTTCTTTGCCTCGGTCTTCTCGCAAAAAGAAAGCCATCTTCAACCTCAGCAACATGGAATGGACGAAGGATTAGGGGAAATCCAACCCCAAATAGGGAAACAAGTTGTCCAGGAACACCTGGCCGCTCTAAATGAATTCAAGTCCCCAGAGCCAGATCAGCTACATCCAAGAGTATTGAAGGAACTAGCTGAGGTTGTTTCAGAACCACTGGCAATTATCTTCGAGAGCAGATTGGAGGAGGGCAAATGTGGTCCCTATCTTCAAGAAGGGAAAAAAGAACGACCCAAACAATTACCGTCCAGTTGATACCAGGCAAAATTCTGGAAAAGATCATTAAGGAAGTGGTCTGCAACACTTTGAAACAAATGCAGTCATTGCTAATAGTCAACACAGATTTACCAAAAACAAGTCATACCAGACTAATCTGATCTCTTTTTTCGATAGAGTTATGAGTTGGTTCGAAACAGGGAATGCTGTGGATGTAGCCTACCTGGATTTCAGTAAGGCCTTCGACAAAGTCCCTCACAACCTTCTGGCAAACAAACTAGTAAAATGTGGGCAAGACAAAACTACGGTTAGGTGGATCTGTAATTGGCTAAGCGAACGAACCCAAAGGGTGCTCACCAATGCATCTTCTTCATCTTGGAATGAAGTTATGAGTGGAGTGCCACAGGGTTCCATCCTGGGCCCAGTTCTGTTCAACATCTTTATTAACGACTTAGACGAAGGGTTAGAAGGCACGATCATCAAGTTTGCAGACGACACCAAACTGGGAGGGATAGCTAACACTCCAGAAGACAGGAGCAGAATTCAAAATGATCTTAACAGACTAGAGAGATGGGCCGAAACTAACAAAATGAAGCTCAACAGGGACAAATGCAAAATACTTCACTTTGACAGAAAAAATGGAAATCAAAGATACAGAATGGGGGACGATGCCTGACTCAACAGCAGTATGTGTGAAAAAGACCTTGGAGTCCTCGTGGACAACAAGTTAAACATGAGCCAATAATGTGATGCAGCTGCTAAAAAAAGCCAATGGGATTCTGGCCTGCATCAATAGGAGTCTGGTGTCTAGATCCAAGGAAGTCATGCTACCCCTCTATTCTGCCTTCGTCAGGCCACACCTGGAATCACACTGTGTCCCATTCTGGGCACCACAGTTGAAGGGAGATGTTGACAAGCTGAAAAGTGTCCAGAGGAGGGAGACTAAAATGATCAAAGGTCTGGAGAACAAGCCCTATGAGGAGCGGCTTAAAGAGCTGGGCATGTTTAGCCTGCAGAAGAGAAGGCTGAGAGGAGACATGAGAGCCATGTACAAATATGTGAGGGGAAGTCATAGGGAGGAGGGAGCAAGCTTCCTTTCTGCTGCCCTGCAGACTAGGACACGGAACAATGGCTTCAAACTACAGGAAAGGAAGGAGATTCCACCTGAACATCAGGAAGAACTTCCTCACTGTGAGAAGGGCTGTTCGACAGTGGAACTCTCTCCCCCAGACTGTGGTGGAGGCTCCTTCTTTGGAGGCTTTTAAGCAGAGGCTGGATGGCCATCTGTCGGGGGTGCTTTGAATGCGATTTCCTGCTTCTTGGCAGAGGGTTGGACTGGATGGCCCATGAGGTCTCTTCCAAATTTACTATTCTATGATTCTATCATTCTAAGGGTAATGGTTTCCCCCTGACATTAAGTCTAGT
The DNA here is from genome assembly GCF_035594765.1 of Anolis carolinensis. Lineage (NCBI taxonomy): Eukaryota > Metazoa > Chordata > Lepidosauria > Squamata > Anolidae > Anolis > Anolis carolinensis. The sequence goes on along the minus strand of NC_085845.1, from coordinate 4,523,229 downwards.
TGTGTCTGACTGGGTGGGGTGGGGGTTAATGCTCATCTCCATTCCTAAGACAAAGAGCCATCATTGGTGACTTCTTCCAAACTAGACAGTGCTGAAAGCTCATCCCGATTGTTGCGGTGTTTGTAAGAGAACCTATGCGGCCACGTTGGAGCTGCAGTTAAGGAGGTTATGTTAGTGCTCTTTCCAATATAGTGCAATTGATTTTTTGTCCTTTAGAAATTTGGTTCCATCTGATGAATGTAGAGGGTGTATGCCATGATTTGTTGGGTTATTTGATGATCGTTGTGGCTTTAAAGAATCCCAGTGCATCATGGACATTAGCAAGGGGTCGGATTTCTTGAGCCTTTTCTGTCCACTAGATGTGCTTGAGCTCTCTGGTCCTTCTTTTGACCTCAGCTTTTGGATTAATGTAACACAGCTGATGTCTCTTTGCCATATTTGGATGGCTTTCCTTTTTTATTGATGAACTGTGGGATCTCATTATCATTTTCATCAAACCAGTCTTGATGTTTTAGTTTGTTATTCAATGTTTTTTCCCCCACAGGCTGTAATGATAGAGATCTTCAGTTTATTCCAACATTCCTCAACATTTTCAGGGTGTTACATGGGTAGATGATCCTTGAGTGTTGTTTGGAGATGGTTTTCCTTAAAGGACTTTTGGACGACTTGGGTGTTCATTTTATGACTTATCTGTCTTTCTTGGAGTCTGTGTTTGGGGGTGATCTTGATGGTTATCATGGATTGAATTAACCTGCGGTCTGTCCAGCAGTAATTAGCACGTGTCATGGCTCTTGTGAGAAGTACATTGCAGTGGTCTCTGGCATGTATGATTACATAGTTTAAGAGGTGCCAATGCTTTGGTCAAGGGTGCTTCTGGGATGTCTTAAACTTATTTTTCTGGCAGAAGAGTGTATTGGTGATAACAAGCTTGTTCTCTGCACATGTGGTGAGAAGCAGGATGCCATTAAGGTTGCTGTCTCCAACACCGTCTTTTCCTATAGGATGTTAGGATTTCTGGAATTTGAAGGCCAGAACATCTGGGGACCCACAGGTTGAGAACCACTGCTATAGTCCTTGGACAAGGGTCAAAATCTTGTCCAATTCTTGCATTAAAATCACCCAGGAGGATGATTTTGTTGTCCTTTGGTATCTCCAATAGGATGGTGTCCAACTGACAATAAACATTTTCCTTGATGTCTTCATCAGAATCTAGTGTGGGTACATAGGCACTTATTGTTGCACTGTAGCCCTAGAACACCTCTTCACCCAACACCACACAATGTTCAGATAATTCAAAAAGTAAAAGTTTATTAATTAATAAGTATAAAAGGAAAAAGGCATGTCAAAAAAATTCCAGTAATTTAGGATTAGAAACCGGGAGTTACTTCCTCTTTTTACAACATTGTTCCCACTAAAGGCTTGAGAGCCCAGAAACCACTTAAAAGGCCTCAGTCTCTTCCATGGTATCACTATGCACACACCTGATTTTTCTCTCCTTATCTCTAAGCCTCTGAGAAAAACAAGTTTGCCTTTGATTTACACTCTACCTTCTAATTTCAAGGCAACTTGATCTGGAGAAACCTTTGTTTCCCATGTTCTCCTCTGAAGGTCACTCTGCCCTATTCTCATGAGAACTGATGTCACTTTCTCCTCTTGCCAGGGAACAGCCTGGATATTCCAAAACATCTCTCTACCTGCTACCTTCCACAGACTCCTCGGAAATTACAGATTGCAACCCATCATCCACTTCCTCATGCTCTGAGCACTCAGAAAGTTCATTGGATGCTTGCCAGGTTACACTTTTGATAGTTGCCTACTGGTTTTTGGCAAAGTTAATTAAGAGGGCTGAGAGTGTTAATGTCAATGGGTGCTTCGGACAGGAGCTTCACCAGATCATTTCTGATAGCAAAGCCAACTCTATGTATTCTTCACTCTTGTTCAGGTAGTGCCAGTAGCCCTTTTTTCCTTCCTTCAGCTGACCCTCTCCTGCTCTCTGGGTCTCTTGGAGTGCTGCTATATCAATGTTACAGCACCTCAGTTCCCTTGAGATAATAGCAGTCCTGTGTTCATTGTCTGTGTTATCCAACAATGTCCATATGTTCCAACGTTCATTTTTTTTACTGCAAGGTGGTGACCCCTCTGGACTTGGCAGTCAAGACAGGGATAAGAGAGACAGACTATGTTTAGCACACATTTTCTAGCCCCCCCCCCCCGATATGGGGTGAGTAGAGTGGATCCTTAAAAGGGCTGCTCATTCATGGATACAAGTGCCAAACTACTCAACCGCCTTGGACCTTGAGGTAGAGCAACTGAGTCCATATCCACCATGTCAGAGCAATGATTAATATAGTGTGTGAAATGTTCACTCAGTAAAGTAAGTGTGTGCTTTGGTAAGCATTCCAGCAGAGGAATGGTTAACTGCATAGAATTAGATTTAATGCCTAGAGTGACAGTAACTCAGTTTCCGCTGATGTAGCCGGACATAAGTCACTGGGAATAAAATGTGGGATGTGGAAAATGTTATCTGTAAGCTTCTTTGTTGGGCTGGACATGTGTGTTAGCTGCGCTTATTTATATAGCTGTAAATAACTTCAATAAAGCTCTGAACTGCTGACTTTGGCTGACAACTGACTGATGAGAGTTTATTTTTCTGTGAGACTGGACAGATTGCCAGACCTTTGGAAGGAGAGGAATTGAGACAGAAAAGGTATAAGTCTCAATTAGCCTCTCACACATCGACACACCACCCATGTGCTAGTCTGTGGCAAGGGGCTTCGAGATTTCACAGTCCTGCCCCTGTCGCCACTTGCTGGTTGCCGTGGACTTTTGGTTTTATTTTATTTTTCTTTGAAGATGCCTATGTGTGAATTTGTTTTATGTGTGGAGATCAGTGTACACCCGATCAACATACAGTCTTCACAGAATGAGGGTTCCATCCAGTGGTATGGTCAACCCAATGACCGGTGGCTTCTCAGCCTTTTTCTGCCTTCACAGCCATTGTAACATATGCTATTTTATCATCCCCCTGCTCCGCCATTGAGGACTTGAAAATGTTCTTGGTCTGGTTCCTCCCCTGTGACCTTGCTGCTCTTGGAGCACATGACTCTTGACAGTTTTGCCCATAGGTTCACTGGAACACACAAGCTCCCTCACCATGACAAGGTGCCATTCCGTCAAGGAGGTGGCATTTTATGCTGACCTACTGAACACTATTTCTATGCTATGGGATTTCTATTACTGTTGGTTGAAGCAGAATTCTCTCCCCATTTTCCTTTTCAGACTTGCCAAGGATAATCCGGAACCGCAGTGTTGCTTTCTTTCAGTCCGCCCTTGTCTTGCATGCTGCTGTCATACTGTGCTTCCTTCTCTTTGCTGCCACCATTTCTGCCATTGCCCTGTGTAAGTCCAATACTTCCTGCAAAGAAAAGATCAAGATGTATTTGGGTTGGCTTTTGTTCTTTGGGAAAAATGCTTTTCAAAAGAGAAGGGATTATACTGATTCCTTTTAGTCTTCTTGATTTGAGGAGCTATGGCTGTCATCTAGTCTCAGTGAAGCATTGCACTGAAAGAAAGATCTGCTCAGATACGAGGGGTCTTCAAAAAGTTTCCCCACTGATGTTTTTTGTTTACAGTGGTGAGGGTGGGAGGAGGAGTAATTGGTCATGTCTGTTAGTGTCATGTGAGCAATCTGTCTGACAAGCTGACTGACCTTGTAGCTTAATATCAGAGTTGCACCAAAGAGAAATAGCATTGTGTCCTATACTTTTTGTGGACAGAAGGTGAGCCTGGAGCACAAATTCATCCCTACATATATGCTCAGTATGGGGATAAAATCCTCTCTCATAGAGTCATCTATGAGTGGATGGAAATGTCTGAAAACAACGGGATTACTTCTGTATAGTAGATGCTCCCTTGGATCAGAAAATTGTAGACTGATGACCATCTTCACAGTTCAGGGCTAATTCTGGATAAAATTTGCATAGAAAGCGGCAGAAAATAACAGAACATGCTGTTTTTTGCCCAGGCAACATTGAAATGTTTCTATATGTAGAAGTACATAAACATAATGAAAAAAATTGATGTTTTTTGCCCAAGAAAAGGGCTAGGACACACAAGGCAGAAGCAGCTCCGCTCTCACGGGAAGTTACTTTTTTTATTGCGAATAGAGTGTCAAGGATAAAAGAAGTAGGATTACATTGCTATGACATTTCCAGGAATTACAGTTTAGGAATTAAATTAATTGAAATTGTTTACATTTCCCTGCTAAGAATGACATCACTTGCATGAGAAGGAAAGCCAGTTTGATGATCATGGGAAAAAAGTGTTTATAATTGCCTTCATCTTTGTCAGATGCAATGGAACGTGGCAAAACAAACAGCCTACGTGCCGGAGCCAAAAAAATTACAAAATTTATGCGAGCACATGAACCAAGACTCCGAACGCTGTTGGGTAAGCGATAATTGATTAATCACAATGTTGCTACTTTTTGCCATGCCTGTCATCATCATAGTTATTATTATTTTTTATCTTCCTCTACCGATGGATCAATCTCTGTCTCTGTCTCTGTCTCTATCATCTCTGTCAACCCTATTATCTCTATCACTTCATCTTTTTGTAAGGAACATTGCATTTTGCGGCAAGGGTGCCAGTTGCATGAGATTCCAACACAGCAGTTGGGTGCATTGCCTCGGAAATACCAGGATTTTTGAGATGTGCTCAGTGAAAAGGAAGCAGAACAGTTGCCTCCGCACCAGCCTTATGATTGCACCATCGATTTGGAGCCGGATGCCCCAATTCGGTGTGGGCGTTTGTATTCTCTTTCGGAACCAGAGCTTGCCGCTCTATGGGAGTTTTTGGATACCAACCTATGCAAGGGGTTCATCCGCCCATCGCAGTCACCGGATGGGGCTTTGTCCTGTTTGTCAAGAAGAAGTCTGGGGAGTTGCGGCTGTGCAACAATTACCGTGCTTTGAACAACATCACGATCAAGAACGATTACCTTCTGCCGTTGATTCCCAAGTTTCTTGACCGGCTGAGGGATGCATGAGTTTTCACGAAGCTGGACTTGCAGGGTGCATATAACTTGGTCCGCATCCGGCAGGGTGATGAATGGAAGACAGTGATCCAGATCCGCTTCGGGTCATTCGAGTATTTAGTTATGCCATTCGGGTTCTACAACACTCCCTCCATGTTCCAACACTTCGTCAACAACGTGTTCCATGATTTTTTGGACCGCTTTTTGGTCATTTATTTGGACGATTTTCTGATTTTTTTTCTCCCCGAATCAACAGGTGCATGATCAGCAGGTGCTTGCTGTACTCCAGCACCTGCAAGAACATGGACTCTATGCCAAATTGGAAAAATGATTTTAGGGAAGTGCATTTTAGGGAAGTGGACTTTCTGGGATACTGTATTTCAGCTGAGGGGATCTCCATGGACCCTGCGGTGCTAGACTGGAAGTCCCCCATGAACAAGAAAGATGTCCAATGGTTCATGGGTTTTGCCAACTATTACTGCAAGTTCATTCCTGATTTCGCCAAATGGGCTGACTCCATTACCCAGTGTCTGAGGGGAAAGACTCCTTTCCAGTGGACTAAGGAAGCCGAGGGAGGGTTCCGGAAGCTCAAGAAACTATTCACTTCCCAGCCAATCCTGCAACATCCTGATCCTGTCACTCCTTTTGTGGTCCAGGCCAATGCCTCGGATGTGGCAATTGGAGCGGTTTTGCTTCAACCTGTGGGTGAACATCTGCAATCCTGTGCGTACTTCTCCCGACGTCTTACAGCACCAGAGCGGAACTATACCATTTGGGAGAAGGAGGTGTTAGCCATCAAGTCCACATTCAAGACTTAGAGACATTGGCTGGAAGGAGTTTGACACTTTGTGGAGGTCCATATGGACCATCGTAACTTGGAGTACCTGTGTACCTCGCAAAAAGCTGAATCAGCGGCAGCAACGCTGGGCCCTATTCTTTGAGCGTTTTGACTTCTGAGTCTGTTATGTGCCTCCGGCAGAGAATAGGCAAATTGACGCGCTGTCTCATAAGCCAGAGTACACTTGCGGGCTGGAGGACACTCCAGAATCCTGCATTTTGCGCCCTGAGAACTTTACCATGGTGGCTGCCGCAGCAGGAGACCTTGCCAATGCACCTAAGGACTCGGAGCAGTCACCACCCTGACCTGTCGTGAGTGGTTCCTTGACTGACAGAATCTGGGCTTGTCAGGAAGACCTGTGGGTACCAGAAAAGCTGATTGCCAGCCTGTCTTTCCCATTCCATGTGACAGATGGGCTGCTCTGCCATCGCTCCCGGGTGTACGTGCCGCCGGGGCCTGAGCAGGCTGAAATTCTGAAGTTGTGTCATGACACTCGGCCTGCTAGGCATTTTGGAATTTTTAAGACCATGCACCTGGTGTTATGGGATTTTTGGTGGCCTAAGGTTTGACGAGAAGTGGAGAAGTATGTAGTCAGTTGCCCAGTGTGTCAACATGCCAAGAACCCTGTGGACAAGCCAGCAGGTTTGCTACAACCTTTGCCTACCCCAGCTCGACCCTGGGAAATAGTCTCTGCAGACTTCATCACAGATTTGCCCTTGTTTCAGCGATTTACAACCATCTTGGTGGTTGTAGACTTGTTCACCAAGAGGAATCATTTCATTCCTTGTTCTGGATTGCCTACAGCCAAGGAGACGGTGGATTTGTTCTTGCACCACGTTTTCCGCCTACACAGACTACCAAAGAGCCTCGTCACTGATCGGGGTGCTCAATTCACATTTCTGGAAGGAACTGCAATGTCAACTGGGCATTGAAGGGTGCATGTCAACCACGCATCATCCACAGATGGATGGTCAGATAGAGAAAACCAATGCCACTCTGGGACAGTACCTGAGATGGTTTGTGAACTATCATCAGGACAATTGGTCATCATTGCTTTTGATGGCTGAGTTTGTGTACAACAACGCAACCCATGGATCTACCAAAGAAGCCCCGTTCTTCGCTAACTACGGTTATCACCCTCAGTTCTTCCCTGCTGTGGTGGAAGTTCCTGCGGCAACCACTTGGTTGCAAGAACTGTCTGCAATTCATGAGATCCTGAAATCTCAACTTGAGCTAGCCAAGGAGGATTAAAAACAGATGGCGGATGCTTATCGGCAGCAAGGCCCGGAGATCAAGGTGGGAGACCATGTTTGGTTGTCTACTAAACACCTTCCCCTCCAGTGGTCTTCCCGTAATCTTGACACTCGGTTTGTGGGTCCTTATCCTGTGATAGATCAGATCAACCCTAGGATTTTTAAGTTGAAACTCCCTCGAGTGATGCAGATTCATCCTGTGTTTCATCGGTCCTTGCTATGTCTGGCTACTGACGTTTGCCCGGATGAGGGTCAGAGCGCACCACCTCCTCCGGTTCTCTGTGACAAGGAGGAAGAATTTGAAGTAGCGGACATTTTGGACTCTCATCGGCGTTGGCTACAGTACTTGGTGCACTGGGTTGGATATGGCCCAGAGAAGCGTTGTTGGATTGACGCTCGGGATATTCATGCTCCAGATTTGGTGGCTCGGTTCCACTGTAATTACCCGGCCAAGCCTCAGCCACTGAGGAGGTGGAAGGGGGGGCTTTGAGGGGGGGGAATAGTGTTGTGGTTCAGCTTGATGATGAAGGGGTATTTGTGGAACAGCAGTTTGTCCCTGGGAATGTTGACGTTTCTGAAATGCAGGTGGATTCGGAAAATGTTGATAGCTTAGAAAAACAGACAAAATGGGAATGTGGATAGCTCTGAGTTTAGCAGAGATGCTGCCAAAGTTTGTGATAAGGATGACCTTTCATGGGAGTCTGAGAATTGTCAATATCAACAAAGCCCAGGTGCAAATGAGGGGGATGAATTTGTTTTAGACAGAGATTCCAGGTTGAAATTGAGATCGGGCCCCACACGCTCTGTGAGAATTGGAGGCAAGCATGGGGGGGGGGGGGGCTAGACCTCAGAGGGATGTGTTTTTAGCTTGCAAGGAGGTTTTATAGGACATGTAATTTGGAAAGATTTCAGCCAGAGCAACATCACTGTTGAAGATTCAACTCTTGCTTAGTTTCGGTTCATGCCTCGTCTCATGTGTTTGGATTATACTTTTGAAGCTCATGTTTTCTGGTTTCTTTGGAATTGCCTTGTTATTCTTGGGACTCTGTACTTTTATCTACGAACACTCTTAACTGTGTTTTATGGATTGCACTCTCAATTGGATTATTGCTTTCTTTACTGCTTTTTATTAAGTTTTGTTATTCTTTATCAATAAACTGAAAAACTCAAGCCTGCTGTGGTGGAGTGTGTGTGTGTAGCAAGGTGAACCAGCACAGAGGTGCGACAATAGTTCACGTACAATCAAAGAGCACTCTGAATCCCACCAACAATGAATGTGGACTACACTTGGCACAAACATCCAACATGGCCAAGTCTGAATACTGGTAGGATTTGGAGGGAATTGCTCTGGGATGCTAGGATTTATAATTCAGCTACAATCAAAGAACAATCTGAACTTAGCCAACTCTGTATCTGAACCAAACCTGGCACACAGACTCAACATGGCCAACTTTGAATGCTGGTGGTGTTTGGATAGAATTGACCCATGATGTTGGGAGTTGTAGTTCACCCATATCCTTATGCATTTTCTGATAGGAGCATTCATAAAAACCAAAAACTAACAGTTAGTATTTATTTATTTACAGTATTTATATTCCGCCCTTCTTTCTCACCCCGAAGGGGACTCAGGGCGGATCACATTATGTACATATAGGGCAAACATTCAATGCCCATAAACACATGGAACCGAGACAGAGACGACAGACAGACAGATGCAGAGGCAATTTAACCTTCTCCTGAGGGGATGTTCGATTCTGGCCACAGGGGGGAGCAGCTGCTTCATCATCCACTCTGATGGCACTTCCTCATTCCAACGTTGTAAATTAGTTAAACTTGCCTCCCCACTTTTATAAGTGGCACCTTATTTCCTACTTGATAGATGCAACTATCTTTTGGGTTGCTAGGTCAGCAACGAGCAGGGGCTATTTTTTATTTTTAATTGACGGGTGCTCACCCCACCACGGGCTGGCCTCGAAATCATGACCTCATGGTCAGAGTGATTTATTGCAACAGCTGTTTACCAGCCTGCGCCACAGCCCGGCCCCATTTATTTATCTATTTATTTCTTATAAATAGCATCACAAAAGATCTAGCTTGGGTATTCAGGTACACCTAAGCTAGTAACATATTAAAATATAACATATGCTATCCGCTAAAAGCATTCAACATACAAATTAGTTAAAATATCAGTTTAAAAAGAAGATATAGGGTTGGACTAGATGGGCCTTGGGATCTCTTCCAACTCTAGCATTCTATGACTCTAATTGTTTCAGATTCTGAAGTACTTGAGGAAACCCTGAAGTATGCAGAAACATTGGCATCCTGGAGAACAAAGATTATTGAACTGGATGAAGCTATCAGTAAGTAAGTTACTCAGATACTGTGAGGGTGAAGACTCACTTGGCTGTGTCAATTGGGGTTGTTCCAGTCCTCCCATCTACGCTGCCATATGATGCAGTTTCAGAAGTGCAATGAACTGGAATTTATAGCAGTGTATATCCATATAATCCAGTTGAATCTGCATTATTTGAGCCTACATTGACCATACAATGCCATTCAAACTGAATTATTTGGCAGTCTAGATGGGGCCAATGAAGAACTAAGGAAATCTATGGTTTTCCGGATCATAATGAGGAAACTCCAGGCAAGAGCACTGTCTTGAAAACCGTGTGTCTATATTGTCTTCTTTTGGTGTTTTATGTCCATGTAAGTGTCCATATACATTTAGTTTTATTTTTTTAAAAAAGCCGTGATATTATGCCTGTATCTGTCCAGTTCTGGCACTCCATAGGGTTGCCCTGGGGATTCCTATAGATAGAAGGATACTCTATAGGAATTTGCTCAGTTCTTCAGTGTGACTGCCAGAGCTTTCCAAACTTTTTGTGTTGCTGCCGTGCTTTTTAGATATGCATCCAAGGAGCGGGTGGCTCAAAGGGAAATAGGCTACTGTATCTAGACCAGGTATGGGCAAATTTGGGCCCTCCTGGTGTTTCAGACTTCAACTCCACAATTCCTAGCAGCCTATCTCCTCTAACTAAAATGGCTTAAATAAAGGTAAACAAACAGTGAGAGTCTTTACAGAGGCACGACAGTAAGCATACCATAGAACCATGCTGGAGGACCGAGCAAATTCTTAGTGAGAACATTTCCTTCAGGGTCCAGGTTAGTAAAACTGTAGATATGGGTTCTGAGGTAGTATGCGTCTGACCATAGTACCATATCACAGTGCTATATCATGCATTGTCAGTACTGTACATGATGCCTTTAGTCTTTAAATATAAATATCAGCAGGGAATTGCCATAAATTAACTTCTACTGAATCCTCTCTCCTGTATTTCCCACCCCTTCGTCCTTCTTCCCATATTCCTGATTTGGATTGCAGCCGATATTACCAGAAAGATTACCAAAGACTGGGAAGTGTTTGGTGGCAGCCTCTTTCTGTTTCACATGGGTGCACAAACGTATGTGCAAGCAATACACACGTGTTCGACCAGAGATTCCTCCTTGGCTACCATTGACACTCCAGCGGAAGAGGTGAGCAGAACCCAAGGGGACCTCCATGGTGCTTGTAACTGGGTGGCAGTTTCACCATTGGTTCCATTGGGTATGCCTCTACATCACCTGGACTTGGATATCTTGGTCATGTCTTCAGGAGCACAAGGAAATCACAGAAGAGGGAAGACCTGGGGTACATCTACACTGTGGAATTAATGCAGATTGACACCACTTAAACTGGCATGGTTAAATGTGATACAGCCCGATTAAAGGTAAAGGTAAAGGTTTCCCCTGACGTTAAGTCCAGTCGTGAACGACTTTGCGGGTTGGTGCTCATCTCCATTTCTAAGCCAAAGAGCCGGCATTGTCCATAGACATCTCCAGATCATGTGGCTGGCATGACTGCATGGAGCACCATTACCTTCCTGCCGGAGCGGTACCTATTGCTCTACTCACATTTGCATGTTTTCGAACTGCTAGGTTGGCAGGAGCTGGGGCTAACAGCGGGCGTTCATTCCGCTCCTGGGATTTGAACCTGGGACCTTTTGGTCCGCAAGTTCAGCAGCTCAGCGCTTTGACACACTGTGCCACCAGGTGTGCAACAACAGCAGGACTAAGAGGAAGCCACCTCATCTGCCATTTATTATACCACTAGCTTAGGTACCCGGCAATGCCCGGGTTAGGTCATCTGTAATGCTATTGATTAGAAAAAGTCAGTCTTTGCTTTTGTTTTTATGAATGCTCCCATTAGAAAATGCATAAGGATATGAGTGAACTACAACTCTCAGCATCATAGGCCAATTCCCCGCAAACTCTGTTGTTGGCCATGTTGGTTTTGTGTGCCCAGTTTGGCTGAGATCCATCACCAGTTGGTATCATAGTACTCTCTGGATGTGGGTGAACTTCAGTTCCCAAAATAGTGGATCAGTCCTCCCCAAACCCTGCCAGTATTCCAGTGTTCTTTGATTGCAGGTGAACTACAATTTCCAAATTCATGGTGCAATCAAAACCAAGCCCTACCTGATTGCAAAGTTGGGTATATGTGCCAATTTTGGTCCAGATCTATCGTTGGCTGGGTTCACAGTGCTCTCTGGATGCGAATGAACTACATCTCCCTGAATACAAGGTCAATTCCCCCCAAATCCTGCCAGTATTCAAAGTTGGCTGTGTTGAGTCTGTGTGCCAAGTTTGGTCCAGATCCATTGTCAGCTGGGTTCAGTGCTCTCTGGATGTGGGTAAAGTACAACTCCCAGGATCTTCACTTCCCCTTCAAACCTGCCTATATTCAAAGTTGGTCTTGTTGGGTCTGTGTTCCAAATTTGGTTTAGATCTGTCATTGGCTGGGTCCACAGCACTCTTTGGATGAGAGTGAACTACAACTCTCAAAAATCAACATGACCCCCCCCCCCCCAATCACTTCAGTATTTTCTGTTAGTCATGTGGGTTCTGTGTGCCAGGTTTGGTCCAATTCCACCATTGGTGAGGTTCAGAGTGCTCTCTGATTATAGGTGAACTATAAATCCCAGAAACTACAACTCCCAAATGTCAAGGTCAAACCCCCCCCCACCCCCAAATTACAGTACTTACAGTTGGTCATGGGAGTTCTGTGTGCCAAATTTGGTTCTGATCCATCATCGGTGGGTGTCACAGTGGTCTCTGGAAGTGGGAGCCATTATGCAATTGGCCACAGACATCATCTCCCACATACATACATTCGCTTTTACTATATAGATAGATAGATATTTGTGTTGACTCTCAGATTGCCTCTGGCTATCATGCTTGGAGAACAGCTGCAGAGCACAGCAGATCTTTGCTAAGTTCTCCAATGTGATTGATAGGTCCTCCAAGGTGACCCTATGGTAACTTTGGGAGAAGCATACTATCGAATTACCTGGAGGGCTTAGCAAATTACTAGAGAGATCTTATTCACTGAGCATGAGTGAAACTGCAGATATGGATTATGATACGGTTATGGAGGTTTTATTGTTCTTAATTGAAGATGATAGGGTGAAGGAGCCTCCTGTACACATGTTTAATACATCTGTGTGCAAGAGAAAGAGCTTTGTAGAAACACTATCAAGATAGTAGGCATGAGCAAAAAAATCGGAAAAGTCGTTAATTGTAATAAATATGTTAATCGTATTAATATTGAACTGGGTTCCAAGGTGCTTGGGCACTTCTGAATTAACCTTCCAATTCGGAGCGTTGGTGCCCATGCCTCAAAATACCTTCGGATAACCTTCAGATATATGAGAAAGTGTTTTAATTCAACCAACCGTTGCTATTCAGGAAAGAAATCCCCTTCTCGTCCTGGAGTGGTTGGTTTCTATGGGGCTCTTAAACAGGGTTGCAGATAATATGGGATCAAATCCTGGGATATAGGAGCAGTGTGGAAGAGGAATCAGGCTGGATCTACACTGCCCTATATTCCAGTATCTGCTTCCAGATTATCTGATTTAAACTGGATTATATGAATCCCCACTTCCATATAATCTGGGATAAGAAGAAAAGTGACGGATCTGGACCAAGCTTGGCACACAGACCCAACATGGACAGCTGTGAATCCTGGGGGAGTTTTGGGAGGGTTGACCCAAGACCTTTGGGAACTGTAGTCATGCTCCCCCTCTATTCTGCCTTGGTCAGACCACACCTGAAATACTGTGTCCAATTTTGGGCACCGCAGTTGAAGGGAGATGTTGACAAGCTGGAAGGTGTCCAGAGGAGGACAACTCAAATGATCAAGGGTCTGGAGTACAAGCCCTATAAGGAGCGGCTTAAAGAGCTGGGCATGTTTAGCCTGCAGAAGAGAAGGCTGAGACGAGACATGATAGCCATGTACAAATATGTGAGGGGAAGTCATAGGGATGAGGGAGCAAGCTTGTTTTCTGTTGCCCTGCAGACTAGGACACAGAGCAATGGCTTCAAACTACAGGAAAGGAGATTCCACCTGAACATCAGGAAGAACTTCCTCACTGTGAGGGCTGTTCGACAGTGGAACTCTCTCCCCCAGGCCGTGGTGGAGGCTCCTTCTTTGGAGGCTTTTAGACAGAGGCTGGATGGCCATCTGTCGGGGGTGCTGTGAATGCGATTTCCTGCTTCTTAGCGGGGGGTTTACTAGATGGCGCATGAGGTCTCTTCCAACTCTACTATTCTATGATTCTATGATTCTATGTAGTTCACCCACGTCCTTATACATTTTCTCATGGCAGCATTCATAAAAAATGAGAAGACTGAGGTTTTTTCTGAAGACATTGTGTAACATCGGAAGTGGGCTAAGCCTCATAGGGAAGAAAGCCACTCGTGAGAAGAAGAGGTCTAAGCCACATAGGAAGAAACAGCGGGCACCTTTTTGGGACAGCATGGTGTAGCGTAGAGGTTTGAGAGTTGGACTACGATTGTAGCTTCATTCCCCACTCAGCCATAGAAACCCACTGGGTGATCTTGGGCAAGTCACACAATCTCAGCCCCAAAAAACCCAATGAAACAGGAAATAACACTTACAAACCAAGAAAAGATTTCCTTATTCAGAGGTTGATGGCCATCTGTCAGGAGTGATTTGATGATATGCTATGATTTCTGTTCTTGGTTGATAAATGTCATTTCCTAATTGGTTCTGTCATAAAAACAGCAAGAGTCATCATCCTATAAAAATAGCACATTGTTGAGTCTCTCTCCACCAATTTAACAAAGTTTCAGCCACAAAAATAAAGTTTCTGAAGTAGAACAATGACTTTCAAAGTAAAGACAACCCAATGAAACAGGAAATAACACTTTCAAACTAGGAACAAATTTTTGTTATTACAGTAGAGTCTCACTTATCCAACACTCGCTTATCAAACGTTCTGGATTATCCAACGCATTTTTGTAGTCAATGTCTTCAATACATCATGATATTTTGGTGGTAAATTCGTAAATACAGTAGTTACTACCCTGTTTCCTTGAAAATAAGACATCCTCAGAAAATAAGACCTAGTAGAGGTTTTGCTGAATTCCTAAATATAAGGCCTCCCCCGAAAATAAGACCTAGCAAAGTTTTTGTTTGGAAGCATGTCCAATAAACAGAACACCAGAGCATGCAGGATCAGTAAATATATGTACCATAGAGTGTTGTACATGGAAATATTGGTAGTAACAAGAAATTCTTGATAGGATTCACAGTTCGTCAGGTTATGCTGGTTTGTGATGACAACTACTGTACAGTATATAAGAAATGTTCATTTTTTTTGTTCAACAATACATGTGAATTCTTCTTCATGGAAAAATAAGACATCCCCTGAAAATAAGACCTAGCACATCTTTGGGAGCAAAAATTAATATAAGACACTGTCTTATTTTCGGGGAAACACGGTACATAGCATTACTGTGTATTGAACTACTTTTTCTGTCAAATTTGTTGTATAACATGATATTTTGGTGCTTAATTTATAAAATCATAACGTAATTTGATGTTTAATAGTTTTTTCCTTAATCCCTCCTTATTATCCAACATATTCGCTTATCCAACATTCTGCCGACCCGTTTAGCTTGGATGAGACTCTACTGTATTAAAAATGTTTTTTATAAAAATGTTGAAAATTTGCCAAAAATCTGAGGATAAGCCAAACATTCTTAGATTTGGTGAGCTAACAGTGGTTTTTGTGTTCTATCACTGTAGCAAATTTCATTAGCATAGCTCAATCAGGGAGGGAGAGGCCCCTAAATTTCCCCCATTGATGATAATGTTTTCCTTCATGTGCATGCGTACCCACCATTAACGAGGTACATATGAAGATTCGGCAGTTTCGGAAAGTTTTGAATTTTTTGCTTCAAAATTCGGAAATGACTTTAGTAACAGTAACCCCTACTTTCAAAGCGAGTATTGAACCTTTTTTTGTGGATCACACATGCCTAAAAGGTAGGTTTTGTCTTTTGGGGAAGGAAATGGTTGTGCAGGAAGGCTTGGAGAAAAAGACCTACTGATTTCTGCTATTTTTAGGAGTTTATAGAATCCCATGTCAAGGGCAAACATGTTGACTATTGGATTGGACTTCATAAGCAGCGAATAGATTGGATATGGCTTGAAGATACTCCTGTGAGACAAATGTAAGTTTCTGAGCAAAATTCATCCACTTTTTGTCTTTTAGAAGTTTTATGAAAATGTATTGTTTCTGCTACCCAATCATTAATTCTTTTTAGAAAAAAGAGAGAAAGAGAGATTTGTAGAAAGTATGTAATACTCTGTATTTCTGGGCCAGGGTCAATAATTGTCATACCACTAACACTCACCAGCTGAAGTTCTGAAATTGAATTTTTGATAGGGATATGGAAAGTTTGAACTATGCAACACATAATCACATTTTGCAGTAACATCAAACATGAGAAGCATGAATGAGGAGGGTATGCTAATGGTAAAGAAAAGAAAAGGAACTTATAAATATTACTTAGGCTGAGTGAGCTTAAGTGCGCAGCAATGGGACATTTTGAGCCAGATAGTTACACAATGTTATCCTCAGGAAATGGAAATAAAAAGTTAAGAAATGGGGTGGCATTGATAGTGAGGAGAGATGTAGCAAAAGCAGTTCAAAGGATGTGATGCAACATCTGAGCAAATCATTGCAATAACACTTTTTCCATGGGGCGAGGGGGGGGGGGGGGCGGGACTCCTCAATATAACCATGATCCAAATTTATGCTCCAACTGCAGAGGTAAAAGGAGGAAACAAAAAGGAAACATTCTGTGATGAAGTCCAGGAGAAAATTGATCTTTGGCAGAAAAGGCTAAAGACCTTGCAAACTAAAACTCCCAGAATTCTATTGGAGTTAAAATGCCATTAGAACTACATTAATTGTATATGGTAGATACACCCATTAATCTACAAGGGGCCTTCAAAAACATTTCACACTTAAAAAAAACTATTAAGAATTTCAAAAACAAATTACAAAGCTTTTCTACATAATCACATTCCTTTGCAATACATTTTTACCAGCATCATACCAACTTTTTAATGCCAGTAACACAAATGTTTTTGGTTTTGAGCACATAGCCACTGATGTGCCACTGCTTTAGCATCATCATCACATGAAAATCTTCTTCCTCTTTAAGCTCCTCTGTTAGTTGTTTCGGCACCCAACTGGCACACACCTTACTGAACTTAAGGCTGTTGTGAATCATAGGCAAATTCAACACTCACATTCAGCTTTCCTGCAGCCTCTTCAACTGTTATTCTTCTGTTTTCACGAATCAGTTCCAGGGTTCATTCCTGGTGGTCCTGGCTATAGCTGGGCGTCCAGAGGATTCTGCATCTGTCACACTTGTAGCATAGCTATTTTCAAACATTTCAATCCACTCATAGATGACTCTATGAGAGAGGACTTTATCCCCATACTGAGCGCATATGCATTGATGGACTTGTGCTCTCAGCTCACCTTCTGCCCAAAGAAAGGAAAGGTCAGAAAACATTTCCTCTGTGGTGCAATGTATACATTTTGCAGCCATCTTCACCACAGCATGATAAATGGCAAGGTCAGCCGGCTTGCCAGACAGGTGAGTCACATGACACTCTTGTTGTTGTTATTTGTTCAGTCACTTCTGACTCTTTGTGACCTCATGACCAGCCCACACCAGAGCTTCCTGTCAGCCGTCGCCGACCCCAGTTCCTTCAAGGTCAAGCCAGTCCCTTCAAGGATACAATTCATCCATCTTGCCCTTGGTCGGCCTCTCCTCCTTTTTCCTTCCATTTTTCCCAGCATCATTCTCTTCTCCGAGCTTTCCTGTCTTCTCATGATGTGGCCAAAGTACTTCATCTTTGCCTCTAATATCCTTCCCTCCAGTGAGCAGCCATTGGGCATTATTTCCTGGAGGATGGACTGGTTGGATCTTCTTGCCAAGGTCCAAGGCACGCTCAGGATTTTCCTCCAGCACCAGAGTCCAAAAGCGTCTCTCTTTCTTTGCTCAGCCTTCCTTATGGTCCAGCTCTCGCATCCATAGGTCACTATGGGGGATACCATTGCTTTGACTATGCGGACCTTCATTGCCAGTGTGATGTCCCTGCTCTTCACTCTTTTGTCAAGGTTGCCCATGGCTCTCCTCCCAAGAAGTAAACGTCTTCTGATTTCCTGGCTACAGTCTGCATCTGCAGTGATCTTCGCGCCTAGAAATATAAAGTCTGTCACTGCCTCCACGTTTTCTCCCTCTATTTGCCAGTTATCAATTGGTCTGGTTGCCATGATCTTGGTTTTCTTGATGTTTAACTGCAACCCAGCTTTTGCCCTTTCTTCTTTCTTTCCCCTTGGTGATAAGGCTCCTCAGCTCTTCCTCACTTTCGGCCACCAGAGTGGTATCATCTCCATACCTAAGGTTGTTAATGTTTCTTCCAGCAATTTTAACCCCAGCCTTGGATTCATCAAGCCCCGCACGTTGAATGATGTGTTCTGTGTACAAGTTGAATAGGGAGGGTGAAAGTATACGGCCCTTCTGTACTCCTTTCCTAATCTTGAACCAGTCTGTTGTTCCGTGGTCTGTTCTTACTGTGGCTACTTGGACTCAGACACAACCAGTTACTACTATTCCCACACTCACCATTCCCAATGAAAATATAAAACATGCTGAAACTTTTTGAAGACCCCCTAGAATTTCCTCAGATGCATGCATGACATGTCCTTATGCTCGCGCTTTCTCTACATGCTATAAGATCCCTTTGCTATAAGATAGCTATGGATTTGAATTCTACCTGTGGTGTTTGTTTTGTTTAGCAGTTGCTCTATTGACTGGTCCTAAATATCGAGAGTACTGTACAACTTTTAACTGCTTTAAAGCCTTTTGATACATGGTTTTAATAATTCCTGAAAGGTTTGCTTCTTCTTTTTTCCAGGTTCTGGAGCCCTGGTGCACCAATAAATAAGGGCTTAGCAGGAGGAGATACTGAAAACTGTGTTTTTGTTGATAAACACTGCACATTGAACAAGCAATGTTGGAGGGATAGCCTATGCACTTCCCTAAAGAGAGCCATTTGTCGGATAAGACCCAACGAAAAGTGGATGTACTGACCAGGGTCCCTGAAGGCAAACAAAAGCAGATTTTGTGATGCTTCCAAGGACACTGATATTGAATAAGCTGAAAGTTGGTTATGGGACTGAGATAAAGAATTGTTTACGGCTTCCTGGTGTTTGTTCAGAGAAAACCTGTCATCCACCCAGATGGAGAAAAAAACTTAGTTTGTAACCCCAGACATAAAATGCCTACAAATTAAAGAGTAGAAGAGGTTGCTGGGTGGCAATATGTTGCTTTAATACCATTCAGCGTACTCCCGGTTTCCAGCGTGTCTTTCCAGTATCAACAATTTGGGATGCAAAAGCAAACAATTTGATGTCCTGAGGTGTCAGGAAGACATCCATACCATAACTGGCTCTGAGTGGTAAAATATTTATTAAGTAGGGATGCGGTCAGTTCATTGTCTTCTTAGGTCCCCTGCTTTGGTGAGAGGACCTCGGCAGCAGCACAGGCATGACATGAATATATGATGTTTGGTTTAAATGAAATTGGATGAAAGAAGTATGATTGGGGCTTGGAGATGCCATCCTAAGAAATAATGCCGGGAAAACTACAAAAGGAAAATTTGTGAACTGTAATTCAAATTTGCTGATAAGAACTGCTGAACTGCTGACATTGATGATCAGAGATAAATGATAAACTGATTAACTCTTTGTGGAAAACAACATACAGTAGAGTTCCGGTTATCCGACATAAAGGGATGGGCCCAATGTCAGATAACTGAAACTGTTGGATAGTAGGGAGGCTCTATTATCCAAGCCAAGGGCTTGGCAAGGAGGGAAGGGACTTTGGCACACCATGCATGGAGGAGCCCCTCCAGGGGATGCAGATGGGATGGCCAAACTGGAGAGGAGCCCTTTGAGGAACTTTTGAAACAGGCTGCAGGAAGGTGCCTCGAAGGAGGGAGGCAGGCTCCGAAGGAAGTTTTAATGGAAGGGTTGCTGTGGAAGGAATGCTGTGAACCCAGCTACTAAAGCCTTCGACAACATGAAGAGGCGAGTGGACCAGACTCCTCTGGTCTGCACAATTTTGGAACAGTAAAGTGTCCCTTATATAGCATATTTCTTGCTGATGCTGTTCCAAAATGACAAAACTTAAAACAGTGTTGTTGAAGGCTTTCATGGCTGGGATCACAGGGTTCCTTCCAAAACAACCCTTCCGTTAAATCTTTCTTCGGAGCCTCCCTCCCTCCCTCCCTCCCTCCCTCCCTCCCTCCCTCCCTCCCTCGAAGCACCTTCCCGCGGCCTGTTTCAAAAGTTCCTCAAAGGGCTCTTCCCCAGTTTGGCCGTCTCATCTGCATCTCCTGCAGGGGCTCCTCCATGCTCCTCCATGCATGGTGTGCCAAAGTCCCTTCCCTCCTTGCCAAGCCCCCTGGCGGTGCCTCGGATAATACGGAGTGTCAGATAAATAAAAGTCAGATAACCAGAACTCTACTGTATTGACATTACCAAAGGCAATGATTATTTAAGTTAAGGAAGTGTTTGCAATTATTCCTTATGTTTTTTTAAAAAGCAAATAATGCTCCTTAAGAAGGAAAACAACTTATCACTTAAGGAAGCAAAGTCAACATCTGCCCAGGAACTGATGGAGTCAGGATGTTTTAGTTGCCTGTCATTAAGTTTTGTCATTTTGGAACAGCATCAGCAAGAAATATGCTATATAAGGGACACTTTACTGTTCCAAAATTGTGCAGACCAGAGGGGTCTGGTCCACTCGCCTCTTCATACAAGGAATGGAGGGAGATGGTGTATTCGCAGAATGGCAAATTTGCAGGGAACGCAATCTGGCCTACTTCAGGATCTCTTTTCCAGGAGAAGGAGCCGCCCTGAGTCCCCTGATGGGTGAGAAGGGCAGGGTAGAAGTGATGTAATAAATAAATAATAAATAAATAATGTATGCATCATGAAGACTGAATGTCTATATGTGTGTGAATGTTGAGTAATATCCCCTTTGTTTGTGTACCTGTTACACCCCTGGGCAGCGAGAGCACTGAAAACCAACACAGAGGCTGATAACAATATAATACCATTATTGAAGCAAATAAACTTCCAAACGAAAATAAGCAGAAAAGTTGAGCAAGCAATTGACCTTTCAGGAAAGATCAAAATTAGTCCAATAAGTGAAAGTTTTATATACAATATTAAGGTCCAAAGTCCAGAAACCGAAACACACTCAAATTCGGCTTGAGTATTGAGCGGGGAAAAAGGAGCAAGGTATCACAAAAGAGTTCTCTGGAGTGAAAGTCCAAAACAGGATCTCAAGGCAAGGTAGGAGCTGGAAGTGCTGGATCTGAAACGCAGTCCAAACTTGGCAAGAAGGTAGACCGGCACCCGGTCTACTCAGGAGTAAGCGCACCGTCAGGCTGCTTGGGTTTCAGGAGCTGGAGACGATGATGCTTCTCAGTAAGAAGTAAAGTTGACACAGCACAGGAATGTTCCCAGCGCAAAACTTTTATGGAAGTTCATAAGCTCCCCCAAACCAGGTGCCAGACTCCCTAATTCTTCTCAAGAGAACTGAGCTTGCCATAGTCACTGCACCAGGTGCCTGACTCCCTAATTCTTCCCAAGAGAACTAAGCTTAGTCATAGTCACCACCCTCCGCTAATCTGGCGCTTCTCCTCAAGCTTTGTCTCTGCGATCTCTCTGTTTTTAAGAAGACCCTACGATCAAACACTAACCCGTCAGGAGAATCTGGGAGAGCCGGCACTGTCTCAAGGGCATCCTTAATTGGCGCTAGCTCAGAAATGTCAACAGGAGGCATCTGGAAAGGAGTTGAATCTTGCTGACCTTGGAAAAAACCAAAGTCTTCTTCGTACCCTTTTATCTATCCTTGACTGGACTGCCACATCTAGAGGGGTCACCATCTTGTAGCCAAAAAAGGCAAATGAATGTTGTTGGATAATGCAGAGAATGAAAATACTGAACAAGGGATTGCTAATATTGCAAGATAGTTGAGACATTTTGATATTGATATAGCATCTTTCCAAGAGACCCAAAACACAAAAGAGGGACAGCTGAAGGAAGAAAAAGGAGACTACATTTTCTTTTGGAAGGGATTGCCTCAACAAGAATGACACAATGACACAGTCAGCTTAGCTATACAAAGTGATCTGGTGAAGCATCTGTCTGAAGCATCCACCAGCATTAACAAACAACTCTCATCCTTCCAAATTAATTTGCCAGAAAACAAGCAGGCAATTATCATAAATGCCTATGCACCAACACTAGAAGCTGATGAAGTCAATCAAGAAAAATTCTACTGTCAGTGGCTACTAGAGGTGCGAGAAATGGCAGAAATCTGTTTTATTTCAAAAGATGAAATTCAGATCCCCCCCCCCCCCCCCCCCCGTTTCATTTTGTAAGTGTTTTGAAAAATTCGGAAAAGGGGTAATTTTGTTTTGAATCTGAAATTTCAAAATTTTGTTATTATTTTGTGGCATTTGCGGCAATGGGAAAACTTTTGGGACTTGATTCTCTATCATTTTTATAGCTATCAGGAAGAAATTTGCTACAATTATAGCACACATTTACCATCATAATCCCTCCAAGTTTCAGAATGTTTTACTCATCCTCTGATTTTTGGGACTTTTAAAATTAATATCTTTTTCAAAAATACTACAAGAGGTATCTCCTTGAATTTCTCTACAATGGCACAACATAACAGGATATAATTCCTCCACAGTTTCAGAAATATTTGCATATCCACTGAGTTTTAGGGATTTTTTCAATTTAAGCCATTTAAGCACCTTGGGCAAGTAACACTTTCTCAGCTACAGAGAACTTTGGACTTTCAATTTTTTTAAGTCTATCAGAATGTAACTAGGGATACTATAGGATACATTTACCACTTAGCCTACCAAGTTTCAGAACATTTCACTCAACCACTGATTTTTTTTTTGGAATTTTAAAACATTTTCTCTCTCTCCTGCTGGGAGGAGACAGCTTGCAAAAAGAAAAGATGCAGCTGCCGTTCCCAGCTGGTGCAGGGATTTCTGGTACTTGAAGTTCAGACTGTAATAGGCTAAGAAAGAGCCTATTTCCTCTGTGTGGCCGAGCTCTATGGAGCTGTCCTTTCTTTACCTTCCATTTTTGTTGCCTTTAATTCCGCCCGTAGTTCCTTAGTTACGCCCTTGGTTTCCACCTTATTTGATGCCCTCTTGGAGTAAATTTACCCACTTCTGCTCTTAGTCTGTGTTCTGGATTTAACTTCCTTTCCGGTTTTGCATCACTTGTTCCTGAGATTGTTGATGAAGAAGGGCACTGATAGTCAAAACAATATGTCTCTCAAGGTCAGCAGCCGCCACCTTGGTAAGTCATTTGCTTCCATACTTTTTGTTTCTTTGCTTTAATCCTCTTCTCCCCCTCCGGAATGTCAAAATTGCCCCCCAATCAATTAGACCACCGTTTTGGCCTTTTTAACTCTTAGACTGAGTCCCGCCATTAAAAAGGGTTCATCTCTTTGTTTCTTGGACCAAAGATCCACCTCGAGTAAAAAACTTATTATTTGGAAAAGACTCACTTTTCCTGCCGTTCTGGCTTCATTGGTTCTTCTCCTTCTTTATGTTTTAAAATGGGCCTGGCTGGCGGTAATTGCAGGGTTTTCAGCCCTGCTTCTCTCCTTGCGGACTGCACCCTCCACGACTCGTTCGGATCCAGTTGGCCACCCACCTTAAGCAGTGGCCTCGGATCGACAGTGGTCACACCGGAGGCTTGTGTCCCTTCCTGTCTCGATCAGCAGGGAGAGGGGAGCTAAAAGCTCTACCAAATGGAGATGGCTTGCTAGGAGCCCCTAGCAAGTCCTGCCCAACACCATCGCCGCCCACCGGAAGTCTCTTATGTCTGGTGCCTTAATCAGGTTTTATTCGAGAATATAAGGAGAAAGGATCCCAGAGAGGGTGTTTTCTTATGTCTGATGCCTTAATCCAGGTTGTATTGAAGGATATAAGGAGAAAGGATCCCAGAAAGGCTCCCGAAAAATGGATCTGGAGAGACACCAAAATCCAGATACCGAAAACAGAACTAGGTTTAACCGAATTGCACAGCACTATTAACCACCATCACCTATGTTGCCAGAACTGTTGCTGAAATAGCAGTGTATTGCAATAAAGTGAGCTGGAGGGGGCCGGAAGACGAGAAATAGAGGAACATTGAATTATAAGGATGGTAAGAACAGTGCTTGGCACCCCTTGGTGCCCCTGGCTGCTTCTCCTTCTACAAAGCAATAATCGGGTTAATATGGCCACAGCTGAAGTTGAGCTTCAGATGGTGAGGAAAAATAGACAAATATCCTAAGGGTCCAGTATTTAAGCATGCTTCAGTGGAGTGATATTATTAGGACATTTGTAGATATCAAGATACTCGACTATAAAACTATTGTCCTTCCAACTCTGTTGTATGCCTGCAAAACATGAACTATCTACAAACATTGCTCTTGAGTTCTGGAACAAACCCATTAGCATTGCCTTTGAAAAATCCTGCAAATCTCTTGGGAGGAAGACAGTCGGACAAATGTCAGTGTTCAGGAAGAAGCAAAAACCACCAGCATCAAAGCCATGATTCTTCACTATCCACTTGGCTGGACTGAAGGCTACGTCATCCGAATGGCCAATCACCGTCCACCAAAGCAGATACTTTACTCTGAGCTCAAGAAAGGTGAGGCCATGGGCCCAAAAAATCATTCCTAAGACATGTGCCAGCTAGCACTGACACTGAGAGGTTAACTATTCAGAGCAAGAAAGAGCTGGAGCAAGAACAACATGTCCAGCCAGCTGGAGGTCATGTCCAGAGGTGTCACAGAGATAAGCAAAGGAGTGACCAATGAGCAATTAACTATATAAGCTGAGACAATGTGTT
Source organism: Anolis carolinensis (assembly GCF_035594765.1). Lineage (NCBI taxonomy): Eukaryota > Metazoa > Chordata > Lepidosauria > Squamata > Anolidae > Anolis > Anolis carolinensis. The sequence goes on along the minus strand of NC_085845.1, from coordinate 4,498,728 downwards.
CTCTTGCTCTCTTGCCATGATTGCCTTTCTTTGCTGGACTCTTGTAAGTAGTTGTTTGAATATAGTTAAGAAACTGAAACAAGGCATTAACTCAATCAAGGCTTTTGATAGAATATCAGTAGCAGAGTGTTTAATTGGCACAGCAAAGAGACAGAAAGGGGAAAGCAGATAAGACGCAGCATGTATGCCACAGATAACATTCGTTTCTATAGCTTCAAAATTTAATCCAGGGGTTGGCTGTATCGCAGTGCTTTTGGGGGGTCCTGACATGGGAGTGAGAAACCATGCAGGTTTCAGCAGGAAGTTCCTCATGGCTCTCACTTGGCACTAAAGAGTCTCAGCTTTAATGTTAGCTAGCTGAGGGTTTAATAAGGAACATTGGTTGTTCCATTTCGGACAAAAACAGATTTCCAACAGACATGCTCCAGGTTGAGCTATTTCCCCAAACATCACATTTTCCACCCAGAAAATGAGAGATGGGTTACTCGAGTTGATTTTATCAGGAGGCTCCATGCTGTGGAATCCTAGGAATTTGTAGTTTGGTGGAGAAATCTTTAGCAGGGCAGGCTAAAGGCCTTGTAAAATGATAACTCCCAGGATTGCACAGCATTGGGCCATGACAATTCAAGTGTTGTCACACTGCATTAATTCTACAGCATAGATTCACCCTTGGTTGTAGAAAGCAGGCAGTGGGAATACCTGCCTGAGCACCTAATGAAGTTTATGGTTTAAGCGGTAGGCTTTGGAATTGCATATAACTCTTCTTTTTACCTGTCTGCTAGAGATGTGTCCTGATTGGCTGCCTGCCCAACCAATCACAGAGAAGCATAAGGTGAATAGGAAGAGCTCTAGAATAGTCGACCTCACAAGGAAAGGGATTTGAAGCTCCTGAAGGATGAGACACCCGGGGGGAGAAACACGGCCAAGGAGAAGAAAAGGTGACTGACTTTCAGTGTTTCTTAATGAAATGCAATGCTGATTGGGGGAACGGCTCTTCCTCTGCACCGTCTGAGTTAGCCTTCTCCATCCAAAGCAGTGGTGCCCAACTGTTGGTCCTCCAGCTGTCTGAGACTTCAACTCCCAGCAGCCCAGGTCAACTGGACCAAGAGTCAGGAATTCTGGGAAGTCCAAGACATCTGGAGGACCAAACATTGGGAACTCTAGGCTAAGGCAATGGTCAATTCTCAAGAATAACATTTAGCGGGTGCCCTTTTCACCCATAGGACAGAAATGGTGGTGTGGAGTTCTGGTCCTTCAAGTATTTCGGACTTCAACTTCCAGAAGCTTCCAGAAGTATAGTGTTTCATGAAGCCTTTGAACCCTAAATGATTATTTCTTGACTGATGTACATATAGAATCTCCTTATTTGTTACTAATCCCATATTTCATGCCTGAAAATTTGCAGAGTATCCATGGAAAACAGCACACTCTTTATAACACCACCACTGCTCTTACTTTTGGGTCAAACATTCGACACAGAACATGCTTCACGTTCCATCTTAGCATCTGTCTGGAGATCCCTATTTGACAATATTCTCTCACCTTCACTTTGCAAACAGATCACACCATGAAAGACTAATAACAGCGAGGAGACAAGTATGGCACCCAAAAACGCTCCAGCGGCCAAGAAAGGTAAGTTACTTCTCCCTATGTGATCTCTTTGCAGGAATACAGGCATCTAATGGCCCTTTGCTTGCTGTTTGGATTCCAAAGTAATATTTCTGGATATTCAAGTGAGGTTTTAATTCATTGCAATACCAGAAATTTGGGGATGGAAGTACCATTTCACTGAAGGAAAGGTCAAAAAGTGACATCTGGGAATGTTAACCTGAAATTAGAAGGGAAAGGGATAGGATAGGCCTTGAGAGTTAGGGCGGGATCTACCATAAGGGAATGGATTCTCAAGTCAAGAGGAAAAGGATGTGAATGTAGCAGATCTGGATTTCAGGAAGGCCTTGGGTAAGGTCTCCAAAGAAGCTACAACATTGTGGGCTACAGCATGCTATGCTATTGTTTAGAGGTGAATCAGCTGACTGCTTAAGATCCAGTAATGTGGAGTCTACCGTATATCCCTTTCCTCTCCAGAATATCTTAAATATAAGGTGCCTCTTTTAGTAAAGACTTCACTAGATACGTGCTCTGTATATAAATGCATGTTATTTGTTTATCTTACATCAATTTTAGTACTGATGGGAAACCTATTCTGCTTTTTTTAGAAGCAAAGAAGCCGGACAAAGATGCAAAAGATGACAAAGCAAAAGATGCAAAAGATGACAAAGCAAAAGATGAAACAGATGACAAAGCAAAAGATGCAACAGATGTAAATGAATCAAAATGTATGGAGGAGTTATAGACATTCAAGTGGTCCACTGAACTTCTTGGAATGTACTGGAAAGGGAAATTGTCAAAGGGGCTGAAAACAGATATGGTTGGTGGGGAAGACGGGAGTGAAGGAGAAGCTCTCCTTCTAAGACTGTGGTTCTCAACCGGTGGGTCCCCAGGTGTTTTGGCCTACAACTGCCAGAAATCCCAGCCAGTTTACCAGCTGTTAGCGCTTCTGGGAGTTGAAGGCCAAAACATCTGGGGACCCACAGGTTGAGAACCACTGTTCGAAGGCATTAGAACAATCTGGATGCTGGGCCAGGCTTAGGTCTTGATTGGCATCCTGGGCAAATGACAAACATATAGCTGTAACCATTCTTGGAGGGGAAGAGATTCCCAGCATCCACAAGGACAGGGGAGGGATTGCAGCTCAGGCGTTGTGTATTGCTCCTTTTGCTGTACTGAAGTTACCCAGGTCTGTTTCCCATAATAATCTCTAGTATCTAAGTCCCAAAATAGTCACTAGAGACAGGAGATCTCCATGATAGTGAGTTTATAGATCAGGTAAATGCACGGTGAGCTTTACAAACAAAGGCTCCAACTTCTGTTTTTATAGGCGATTTAACTTTCGTTCCCAAAAGATGTTTCCCTTTCTGTGCACATGTGCCATTGCTGTGAGCATGCGCCATAAAGCCATTATTTCAGTACTAACTACCGTATATATTCGAGTATAAGCCGACCCAAATATAAGCCAAGGCACCTAATTTTACCTCAAAAAACGGGGATAACTTATTGACTCGAGTATAAGCTGAGGGTGGGAAATGCAGCAGCTATGGGTAAATTTCAAAATAAAAATAGATACCAATAAAATTTCATTAATCAATGCATCAGTAGGTTAAATGTTTTTGAATATTTACCGTATTTCAAAAAACAACAACAATAAACTAGCTCTATAAGTGGAAACGTAGGGGCAAAAAAACAACAACAATATGGTATCAACAATAAACTAATAATAATAATAATAATAATAATAATAATAATAATAATAATACTTCATTCGGATAACACCCTATCTCCCCATGAGGCCGGCTTCCAACATAGTAACAGGCAAACATTCAATGCTTATATAAACAATGCAGAGCTAGATATAGATCTATAATTATCGAAACTAATTTTACATATGCATTTTCCCCTGAAACGTTTGCAAATCCCCCCTCTGTGTGTGTGTGCATTTCCCCTACAATATTTGCAAGCCCTATATATATATTCATATCTATCTAGACATGTCTATATATATATTTGTGTGTTCATTTCCCCCCTGTAATATTTGCAAGCCCTATATATAGGTAGGTAAGAATATATTCTCTTTATATAGATAATTGCAAACATATGAGAGTAAATTCATATATACAAATAATGTATATGTATGGCTTCAGATACACAGGTACATGGATCTATATGTATAAAGGATTTGCAAAGACCTGCAAACATATGAGGGGAAAATTCATATATAAAATTATTGTATATAGATAGATACAAATACAGTAGAGTCTCACTTATCCAACATAAACGGGCCGGCAGAATGTTGGATAAGTGAATATGTTGGATAATAAGGAGGCATTAAAGAAAAGCCTATTAAACATCAAATTAGGTTATGATTTTACAAATGAAGCACCAAAAACATCATGTTATACCACAAATTTGACAGGAAAAGTAGTTCAATACTCAGTAATGCTATGTAGAAATTACTGTATTTACGAACTTGGCACCAAAATATCACGATGTATTGAAAACATTGACTACAAAAAAGCATTGGATAATCCAGAACGTTGGATAAGCGAGTGTTGGATAAGTGAGACTCTACTGTATAAAGGTACATAGAGATTGCAAAAGCTTGCAAGGGGTTAATGCCTATATATATATATCTGTAGGAGAGTTTAACAAATATTTCAGGGGAAAATGCTTTCATAAGATTAATGAATATATATTTTTCTTCTTCCTGACTTGCAAGGGCATCTTTCTCTTTTCAAAACATTCCCTTGATTAAGAGCGAGGGAGGCTTTGCAAAAGAAAACACACTGATAAGGGAGGAGAAGAGAGAACTAGATCACATATTGCAAGCAATAGCCTGCTGGCTCCATTGCCGGCCTTGACCTTGACCCGAGAGGAGGCTTTTTCAGCTCATAAAAAGGGCTGAAAAACTTGGCTTATCTTTGAGTATATATGGTAATTAGCTTCCTTGTTTATTCCCATCGTCTATGAGAAGATTTATGGCCTTGCTGTGTCAACCAGTTTTCCCTCCCTACTACATCTCCCTGTGCTTAAGCTTTGAAGTCTTCGGCCGTCCACACAGCTGAATAAAATCCCATATTATCTGCTTTGAACTAGATTACATGGCAATGTGGACTCAGATAACCCCATTCAAAGCAGACATTGTGGGATTTTCTGTCTTTATATTCTGTGTGGAAGGGCCCTTAGCAAACAACGAGTTAAGCCTGTTCTTTTGAAGTTCCTTACTGGGTCAAGCTGCCCTTTCTCAGCAGCTGTTAGAGCTAACTAAAACTAACTTTCAGTTGAGTCCCAGAGCAGTGATCAATTTCAATCTGCTTGTTGGTTAAGTTATTAGGCAATTATCAATACACAGCATTCTTTGTAAATCAAAGCAGTGATTGCTACACATTATGCAATTATTAAGTACACTTGTTAAGCATTTATCATTGGCAAATATCACAGAATTTAATTATTCCAACCTATGTCTCTTCAGTACTGTTCAGACACTTTATTCAGTGTGATATTAATGAGATTTCTGCTCCTGATTGTTCTTGCTGTTTTATTTCTTCTTATCCTGACGTTCAACAAATCAAAGCATTTCTTCATACACCCGTGGCATACTTGCTGGCTTCCATATTGGTCCTTCTCATCTATATCATCGCAATTATATTGCTTTATCTGAGTATGTTTATTGATTTTTTTATTTTTACATTTATATACAGATTGAGCATCTCTAATTGGAAATACTTGGGACCAGGAGTGTTTGGGAATTTGAACTGCTTGGAATTTTGGTATATTTTGTAATTACATATATGCACAGATAAAGATATCTTGGAGCTGGAAGAAAGCATATCTGAAATCATGGAACTTCAGTTCCCTAAATCCTTGCCAGCTTGTTCAATGGTCAGGAATTGTGGGAGCTGTAGTCCAAAACATCTGGAAGACCAAAGGTTCATGTATTTATTTCATCTATTTTCATAACCAACCATATATCAGTACTCTCATTTCCCTTCTCTGCATATCTTTGGATTTGCTGGAATAAAAGGTTTGGTGAAAGGTCCTGATAGTCTGGGGGTTCTCCTGGACTCATCGCTGAGCCTGGAGCCCCAGGTCTCGGCAGTGGCCAGGGGAGCCTTCGCACAACTCAGACTTGTGCGCCACCTGCGCCCGTTCCTTGGCAGGTCTGACTGGGCCACGGTGGTCCACGCTCTGTTTACATCCCGTTTGGATTACTGCAACACGCTCTACATGGGGCTGCCTTTGAAGATGGCCCGGAAGCTCCAATTAGTACAACGGGCGGCAGCCAGACTAATAACTTAGGCGGCTTACAAGGAGCGTACCACCCCCCTGTTAAGCCAGCTCCACTGGCTGCCTATATGCTACCGAGCCCAATTTAAAGTGCTGGTTTTGACCTACAAAGCCCTAAACGGTTCTGGGTAAATTACCTGTCCTAACGCATCTCCTCCTATCAGCCCACGAGAACCTTAAGATCATCTGGGGAGGCCCTGCTCTCGATCCCACCTGCCTCACAAGCGCGGCTGGTGGGGACGAGAGACAGGGCCTTCTCGGTGGAGCTCCTCAGCTGTGGAACTCTCTCCTTAGTGACATCTGGCAGGCTCCATCCCTTCTGGGGTTTAGAAAGAAGTTGAAGACCTGGCTATGTGCCCAAGTGTTTAATGAATGAACTCAGTTAGCGTTGACATGGATTGGATTAAGGCTCTTGCACAAGGTCTGATGGATGACTGGCATATATATTCGGTGTTGCACTGTGTTAAATCTTTTATATATTGTATTTTAATATGTTATTTAACTATTTTAACTGTTTTATTATTTTACTAGCTGTGCCTGGCCATGCGTTGCTGTGGCTAGGACTTAATTTTTGTTTTCTTTTTGTTGTATGAACGTAGAGGCATGGATGAGAGGTTATGCTGTCAATTTTCGAGGTTGTAGGGCATTTAGTTTAGTTGTTTTGTCTGGTGCCGTGATTCCATTACCCTTTTATATATATAGATTGTATTATGATAGACTGGTAGTGATCCTGCCAGTTGTGTAAGCCGCTCTGAGTCCCCTCGGGGAGAAGGGCGGGATAGAAATATTGGAAATAAATAAATAAATACAAAGTTTGGTGAAAGGTCCTGATAGACATTATTTGGGTACATTGTATAGGAATACGCAAGCAGAGACAAAGAGCAGACAGTAACAGATATTTACCTTTCCATTAGTCTATTATGAATGGAAGAAAACAGCCAACTTACGTCGTGCAACGGAGATTGTTAGAGAATATATGATCACAAGAAATGCAGCCTACGTTGAGATGAGTGGTAAGGAATAAATTATAATCTTCTCCACCATCCTTATGTGTTGCTCTACATAAGCAGAATTTATTTCCAGGCATTTGTTTCCAGCCTGTTGGGGGTACTTTGATTGTGCTTTTCCTGCTTGGCAGAAGGGGCTTGAACTGGATATGTCACACTACAAGATCTTGTTAGCAAAAAGAAGACCACTCATAAGCAGGTTTGATTGGAGATGGCTGCAATTGCAATTATCTCTACAGAAGAAAAAGACTCTACTGGTATTTTCCCTGTCCTCCTTTCCTTGTAAAGCCCCTCACCCCCTTCATTCCAAGGTCTCCACTTCCCAAAAGTTCCACAACTTGGTCTCCACCGCCATCTGCTGGTCCAGGCTGTCAATGTCAGGGAGAGAGTTTATGAGGTTATCCAGACATCAAAAACTTCAAATCCTGACAGGATACCCCATGTGGTCTCCTCCAACTCTTCTAGGATTCTACGATTTTGTAGCTCAGCTTAGGCCACATCTACACTGACTGCTCAATCTGGGGCCAGTCTAAAGCACTGTGGATCCTTGATACCTCAGAGCTGCGCCATTCATTAGAGACAATAAAGAGACAAGTTATGAATAAAGAATTAAGAATGTTTATTTTAAATTGAGCAAATCAGAAATTACAGGGTACTAAGTAGGTCAAGCTAATTAGGATTGTTGTTGTGTGCCTTCATGTTGTTTCAGATTTATGGCGACTCTAAGTCTAAGGTATAGGGCAGGGGACATGAGGTTTCAGGACCCCTGATATAAACTAAGACTTGTTGAATTGTTACTCACTGTACCCCCTGGGAAGGTCCCAGGGGCTTACATGTCTTTATACTAATGTACAGAGCATAGGAAATAAACAAGACAAATGCCAACTTTTATCACAAAACCACACTTATGATGTCATAGGCATCACTGAAACCTGGTGGGATGACTCCCATCACTGGAATGTAGCCATTGAGGGGAGGTAAAGATGGATGGGAGTTTTTCAAAAATGAAATACTCAATGAACAAATACAAACAGTGCCAACAACGAAAAAAAGAAGACAAGTGCAAAGACGCCAGAATAGATGTCCAAAGAACTTCTAACTGGGCTAAGACTCAAAAGAGACATGCACAAGAAGTGGAAACGAGGAGAAACAACCAAAGAAGAATTCAAACGTATAGCCAACTCCTGTAGGGAAAAGGTTCACAAGGCTAAAGTGCAAAATGAGCTCAGGCTTGCCAGAGACATGCAAACAATAAAAAAGGCTGTTTTGCTTATGTTGGTTCCAAAAGGAAGAAGGAGGATGCGATAGGGTCTCTGCCTTGAGAAGATGGGGCGATACTGGCAGGGGGTAGAGAAAAGGTAGAACTACTCAATGCCTCCTTTGCCTCAGTCTTTTCAAAAAAAGAAAGTCGTCCACAACCTCAGCAACATGGAGTAGATGAAGGATTAGGGGAAACCCAATCCCAAATAGGGAAACAAGTCATCCAAGAGGGCTTCTCAGCAGAGGTTGAAGAGTGCCTCGTTGGTAGCCTGGCTCTCTCCCACTTGGCAGCCAGTGGAATGGCAGTTAATGATGACAGGGGGGCTTCTCAGCAGTGGTTGGAGAGTGCCTGGTTGGTAACCTGGCTCAGTCCCACTCGAAAGATGGTGGAATGGCAGTTAATGATGGCAGGAGGGCCTCTCAACAGTGTTTGGAGAGTGCCTGGTTGGACACCTGGCTCCCTCCCACGCGACAGCCGGTGGAATGGCAGTTAATGATGGCAGGAGGGCCTCTCAGCAGTGGTTGGAGAGTACCTGGTTGGACGCCTGGCTCCCTCCCACGCGAAAGCTGGTGGAATGGCCGTTCATGATGGCAAGAGGGCCTCAGAATAGTGGTTGGGGAGTGCCTGGTTGAAAGCCTGGCTCCCTCCCACTCGACGGCCGGTGGAATGGTAGTTAATAGGCTTGCTCAAATAATTCGATTTCCCCGTTACCCGTTATTAATTCATTACTTTCGTTACTTTTGAAGCAATATACGACCTTGATTGTCCACACGTCTGGATATCGCGGTTTCAAACCGCGACAGGCCGTTTTTTCTTATGTCGTCGTTTTTTTTCGTTGGGAAAAAAAGCTTTTGCAAATCACCCAAACTTGTTTATGTGCACTGGGGCAACCTAGCGTGTTGCTTGCACCTTGTGGCCAATCAGAGAGCACGTTTAACCCGGGGGAGGGGCTGGTAGTACGTCCTGAATGAAAAGACGGTGCACGGGAGCCTCGTGGCTCATTTCGGGATCTGCAGAGAGAGGGTGGGTTGGGAGCGAGATTCCGCAGGCACAGGCAGGCAAGATTGCTGCGTCAAAGCTTCCTTGGCTGAGCTAGAGCTAGGCTACAGATTAGAAGACCGGGAGAAAAGGTTGGGTGGGTGAGGTGGGGTGGGGTGGGGTTGGAAACTGTTGGGTGTTTCTTTTCTTTTTTTTTTCCAAAGGGCCTGTGGGCTTTTTTCCTCACAAGATTGGCGTTTGCCATTTTCCCACCCGGCCTGCAATTTTTCTGCTGCGCCATTTTGCCTGTTGCGGGCGGGGTGGGCTTTCGTTTTGATTAGGATACTTTTCTTTTTTCAACGCTAATAGCAAAGTCTGGCACAAGGGTTTTGTGAAATAAGGGAGCCTGATTTTGCCTCCTTTCCTTCTAGGCTGCTCAAGCAGGGCTTTTTGTCTGTGCCAGGGCCGCTGTGAATCAAAAGCCATGTTTGGCAAAAGGGTTGCACGTCCCATCGTCCTTTGTAGAACAACACCTCCTTTTTGGGAAATAAGGGAGCCTGATTTTGCCTCCTTTCCTTCTAGGCTGCTCAAGCAGGGCTTTTTGTCTGTGCCAGGGCCGCTGTGAATCAAAAGCCAAGTTTGGCAAAAGGGTTGCACGTCCCATCGTCCTTTGTAGAACAACACCTCCTTTTTGGGAAATAAGGGAGCCTGATTTTGCCTCCTTTCCTTCTCTCGCGGCTGTTCCTCCGCACCCCTTTGGGCAATTTTTCCCAGATCCTTCCTTTGGTGCGGGGTCCTCTGTTTTTTTCTCTCTCTCTCTCTCTCTATGGGATGCATGCCGGCCAACTGTGGCCGGCCCGGCTTAATGTGTGGGCCTTGCTGCCTGTGGCTTTTTTCTTTCTTTTCTTTTGTTTTTGCTGCCTCTCGTCCTACGTGGTCGAGTTTCCCACGATGCACCGCATCTCTCTTCTCTCGCGGCTGTCCTTCCGTTCATATTTGGGCAATTTTTCCCAGATCCTTCCTTTGGTGCGGGGTCCTCTGTTTTTTTCTCTCTCTCTCTCTAGGGGATGCATGCCGGCCAACTGTGGCCGGCCCGGCTCAATGTGTGGTCTTTGCTGCCTGTGGCTTTTTTCCTTCTTTTCTTTTCTTTTCTTTTGTTTTTGCTGCCTCTCGGCCTACGTGGTCGAGTTTCCCACGATGCACCGCATCTCTCTTCTCTCGCGGCTGTCCTTCCGTTCATATTTGGGCAATTTTTCCCAGATCCTTCCTTTGGGGCGGGGTCCTCTGTTTTTCTCTCTCTCTCTCTCTCTAGGGGATGCATGCCGGCCAACTGTGGCCGGCCCGGCTCAACGTGTGGTCTTTGCTGCCTGTGGCTTTTTTCTTTCTTTTCTTTTCTTTTCTTTTGTTTCTGCTGCCTCTCGGCCTACGTGGTCGAGTTTCCCACGATGCACCGCATCTCTCTTCTCTTGCGGCTGTCCTTCCGTTCATATTTGGACAATTTTTCCCATATCCTTCCTTTGGGGTGGGGTCCTCTGTTTTTTTCTCTCTCTCTCTCTAGGGGATGCATGCCGGCCAACTGTGGACGGCGCAGGGTGGGGTCTTTGCTGCTGAGATAGACATTGGGGTTCGGATCCCCACGGGGATTTTTTCTTTCTGCTTTTTTCTCCATCTTGGACATTGCGGTTCGGATCACCACGTTGATTTTTTCTTTCTTTTTGCTCCAATTTTTCTCACTCCCCCTGCCAGTGCTTTTAATGGATCCAAACCCTCATGTGTATCTCTGCAGCTAAGCCCCCGCCCTACTGCTTTAGGGAAAGGGGCAGGGGTGTGGGATCCATGCCCCCATGTCTATTTCCGCAGTTTAAGCCCACGCCCTGCTGCTTTGGGGAAAGGGGCGGGGGTGGGAGACGGCCCACGGTGGCCGGCTCCCCAGGGGAGTGGGATCAAGCCCCCATTTTGCCATCAGGCAATAAATCAAACCAACGTCGCACAAATCTTACATTTCTTGGGAGGGGGAGGGGCTTGACCACTGTGGTATAATGGCCTCCAATATGGATGCCTGGGGAAAGTCATTGCGCATTGTGGCAGGCAGCAAAATGTGTCTCTTGGCCAATGGCCCCCAATGCCCTAACATTTTGACAGATTTACGGGCACTGAAACAATGTTACACAAGTAGAAGAAGGACTTTCACAGTGAAGGAACCCCTATTGAACAGGAAATAACAATTCAAAAGCAGGAACAGATTTTTTGCAATTGGTAAATAAAGTTTTTTTATATGAACTATAAAATTGCGCAATAAATCTTAGGAAATGGCAAACGCTCTGCAATTTAGCGAACAAGCAGGGTGGATTGTGTTCTCACACTGTACCAAATTTGATCAGTATTGCTGAAAAAATGAGTGCAGGAGAGCCCCCTAACTCCCCCCCCCGGGCTGTTTTTGGGCGACTGCGCATGCGCGTCCGCCATTAACGAATTAATTTTGAAAATAACGAATTTTCGTTAATTTCAAAAAAAAATTTGGGGCAAAATTCGGAAATGACCTCAAAAACGAATCGCCGCCCCCCTCTACTTTTGAAACGAGTTTAGAATCAAATTTTTCGTGGATCGCTCAAGCCTAGTAGTTAATGATGGCAGGAGGGCCTCTCAGCAGTGGTTGGAGAGTGCCTAGTTGGAAGCCTGGCTCCCTCCCACTCGACGGCCGGTGGAATGGCAGTTAATGATTGCAGGAGGGCCTCTCAGCAGTGGTTGGAGAGTGTATAGTTCAAGCCTGGCTCTCTCCCACTCGATGGCCGGTGGAATGGCAGTTAATGATGGTGTGATGGTTCTAAAGCCAATTGGGAAGACTCAAACCAATTGTAATGGTGTCAAAGCAAATTGAAATGCTGTTTCCACTGCTGAGGGGATTTTTGAATCTTTTAATCCCTCTAGATTATATATATATCACCTTTATATGAGAGGAAGATTACAGGGGGTGATCTTTATTTCAAGATCCCAGCCTCTGTCTCTGTAGTTAGGGATTTCTGTGTTGTTGTTCCCTTTCTGAGGTAACTGTGACTATTACTCTTCCCCAATTAGGTGATTTATTAAGGTAACTGACACCAACGTGAGGCTTTTGAATTATCACCGATGAAATTTGGCTACACAGACGCAGATGAGATGAAATGAGTCAGTTGTTAACAAAGAACAACAAGTTTATTGCGTACAAAGCTTATGGTTGCAGGTTGATTGATTTACTTATGGAACTTTAGATAAACAAGTGGTTTAATAACTCTTATAACCACCACAACAGTCGTCTCTGGTGTAATTCCACTCTCACTCTCCTACTGATGATATAAATTGTAGCAAACTCTAACCTCAGCTGAGCTCCTTAGTGAACAATGACCCAACTACAATAAAAGCCTTTAATTTGATCTACTACCGATCAAATTCCTGATCACTAGTCTTTCTCAACTAGAGATCTTGACTAGGCTCCCTTTAGTCTGCCTTGACTAAAGATTTTTGGCCATGTCTGTCTCCTCAGCCCTTCTTGACTGAAAAGCCTCCAGCCACGCACACCTCCTTGGCTTCTTTTTTTAAAACTCCCCTTTTTCCTTTTCTTGGCTCCGCCCACTTCTCCCTCTGATGAGCTACCCAGCTTCGTCTCCTTGGTAACAGTACTACTGTGGATTGAAACAAGATGGCTTCTGTTTCAGCTACTGTGTCAACTGAACACAAATACATACTCCAACAGTCAAAATTAAACACAATAACTATGACTTCTCCACGATGGCAGGAGGGCCTCTCAGCAGTGGTTGGAGAGTGCCTGGTTCGAAGCCTGCCTCCCTCCCACTCGATGGCCGGTGGAATGGCAGTTAATGATGGCAGGAGGGACTCTCAGCAGTAGTTGGAGAGTACCTAGTTGGAAGCCTGGCTGCCTCCCATAAAACGGCCGGTTAAATGGCAGTTAATGATGGCAGGAGGACCTCTCAGCAGTGGTTGGAGAGTACCTAGTTGGAAGCCACCTCCCACTTCATGTACGGTGAAATGGCAGTTAATGATGGCAGGAGGGCCTTTCAGCAGTGGTTGGAGAGTGCCTAGTTGGAAGCCACCTCCCACTTGACGGATGGTGGAATGGCAGTTAATGATGGCAGGAGGACCTCTCAGCAGTGGTTGGAGAGTGCCTAGTTGGAAGCCAACTCCCACTTGACGGATGGTGAAATGGCAGTTCATGATGGCAGGAGGGCCTCTCAGCAGTAGTTGGAGAGTACCTAGTTGGAAGCCTGGCTGCCTCCCATTCAACGGCCGGTTAAATGGCAGTTAATGATGGCAGGAGGACCTCTCAGCAGTGGTTGGAGAGTGCCTAGTTGGAAGCCACCTCCCACTTCACGGACGGTGAAATGGCAGTTAATGATGGCAGAAGGGCCTTTCAGCAGTGGTTGGAGAGTGCCTAGTTGGAAGCCACCTCCCACTTGACGGATGGTGGAATGGCAGTTAATGATGGCAGGAGGGCCTCTCAGCAGTGGTTGGAGAGTGCCTGGTTGGAAGCCTGGCTCCCACTCAATGGCCGGTGGAATGTCAGTTCATGATGGCAGAAGAACCTCTCAGCAGTGGTTGGAGAGTGCCTACTTGGAAGCCTGGCTCACTCCCACTCAACGGCCGGTGGAATGGCCGTTCATGATGGCAGGAGGACCTCTCAGCAGTGGTTGGAGAGTGCCTAGTTGGAAGCCTGGCTCCCTCTTACTCAACGGCCGGTGAAATGGCAGTTCATCATGGCAGGAGGACCTCTCAGCAGTGGTTGGGAGTGCCTGGTTGGCCGCTTGGCTCCCTCCCACTCAACAGCTGATGGAATGGCAGTTAATGATGGCAGGAGGACCTCTCAGCAGTGGTTGGAGAGTGCCTGGTTGGAAGCCTGGCTCCCACTCAATGGCCGATGGAATGTCAGTTCATGATGGCAGGAGGACCTCTCAGCAGTGGTTGGGGAGTGCCTAGTTGGAAGCCTGGCTCCCTCTTACTCAACGGCCGGTGGAATGGCAGTTCATCATGGCAGGAGGACCTCTCAGCAGTGGTTGGAGAGTGCCTAGTTGGAAGCCTGGCTCTCTCCCACTCGATGGCCGGTGGAATGGCAGTTCATCATGGCAGGAGGGCCTCTCAGCAGTGGTTGGGAGTGCCTGGTTGGACCCCTGGCTCCCACCCACTCAACGGCTGATGGAATGGCAGTTAATGATGGCAGGAAGGCTTCTCAGCAGTGGTTGGAGAGTGCCTGGTTGGAAGCCTGGCTCCCTCCTACTCAACGGCCAGTGGAATGGCAGTTCATCATGGCAGGAGGACTTCTCAGCAGTTGTTTGGAGTGCCTGGTTGGACGCCTGGCTCCCTCCCACTCAACAGCTGATGGAATGGCAGTTAATGATGGCAGGAGGGCCTCTCAGCAGTGGTTGGAGAGTGCCTGGTTGGAAGCCTGACTCCTTCCCACTCAATGGCTGGTGGAATGGCAGTTCATGATGGCAGGAGGACCTCTCAGCAGTGGTTGGAGAGTGCCTGGTTGGTAGCCTCATTCCCTCCCACTCGATGGCTGATGGAATGGCAGTTAATGAATGACGGAGGGCCTCTCAGCAGTGTTTGGGATGCCTGGTTGGAAGCCTGGCTCCCACCCACTCAAAGGCTGGTGGAATGGGAGTTCGTCATGGCAGGAGGACCCCTCAGCAGTTTTTGGAAAGTGCCTAGTTGGAAGCCTGGCTCTCTCTCTTTCGACGGCCGGTGCAATGGCAGTTAATGATGGCAGGAGGGCCTCTCAGCAGTAGTTGGAGAGTGCCTGGTTGGAAGCCTGGCTCCCTCCGACTCGATGGCCGGTGGAATGGCAGTTCATCATGGCAGGAGGGCCTCTCAGCAGTGGTTGGAGAGTGAGTGCCTACTTGGAAGCCTGGCTCCCTCCCAATCAACGGCCGGTGGAATGGCAGTTCATGATGGCAGGAGGACCTCTCAGCAGTGGTTGGAGAGTGCCTACTTGGAAGCCTGGCTCTCTCCCACTCAACGGCCGGTGGAATGGGCGTTCATGATGGCAGGAGGACCTCTCAGCAGTGGTTGGGAGTGTCTGGTTGGACGCCTTGCTCCCTCCCACTCAACGGCTGGTGGAATGGCAGTTAATTATGGCAGGAGGGCCTCTCAGCAGTGGTTGGAGTGTGCCTAGTTGGAAGCCTGGCTCACTCCCACTCAACGGCCGGTGGAATGGCAGTTAATTTTGGCAGAAGGGCCTCTCAGCAGTTGGAGAGTGCCTAGTTGGAAGCCTGGCTCTCTCCCACTCAACGGCCGGTGGAATGGCAGTTAATTATGGCAGGAGGGCCTCTCAGCAGTGGTTGGAGAGTGCCTAGTTGGAAGCCTGGCTGCCTACCACTCAACGACCGGTGGAATGGCAGTTAATGATGGCAGGAGGGCCTCTCAGCAGTGGTTGGAGAGTGCCTGGTTGGAAGCCTAGCTGCCTCCCACTCAACGGCCGGTGGAATGGCATTGAAATATGGCAGGAGGGCCTCTCAGCAGTGGTTGGAGAGTGCCTAGTTGGAAGCCTGGCTCTCTCCCACTCAACGGCTGGTGGAATGGCAGTTAATTATGGCAGGAGGGCCTCTCAGCAGTGGTTGGAGAGTGCCTAGTTGGAAGCCTGGCTCCCTCCCACTCTACGGCCGGTGTAATGGAAGTTCATGATGGCAGGAGGACATCTCACCAATGGCTGGAAAGTGCCTGGTTGGAAACTTGGCTCCCTCCCTCTCAACACCTGTTGGAATGGCAGTTAATGACGGCAAGAGGGCCTCTCAGCAGTGGTTGGAGAGTGCCTGGTTCGAAGCCTGACTCCTTCCCACTCAACGGCCGGTGGAATGGCAGTTAGGAAGGCAGGAGGGCCTCTCAGCAGTGGTTCGAAGCCTGGCTCCCTCCCACTCGATGGCTGGTGGAATGGCAGTTAATGATCGCAGGAGGACCTCTCAGCAGTTTTTGGAGAGTGTCTAGTTGGAAGCCTGGCTCTCTCTCTTTCGACGGCCGGTGCAATGGCAGTTAATGATGGCAGGAGGGCCTCCCAGCAGTGATTGGAAAGTGCCTGGTTGGACGCCTGGCTCCCTCCCACTCGACGGACGGTGGAATGGAAGTTCATTATGCCAGGAGGACCTCTCAGCAGTGGTTGGAGAGGGCCTGGTTGGTAGCCTGGCTCCCTCCCACTCTACGGCTGGTGGAATGGCAGTTCATGATGGCAGTGGTTGGAGAGTGCCTGGTTGGACACCTGGCTCCCTCCCACTCGACGGCCAGTTTAATGGCAGGTAAAGATGAAAGGCTACCCGCCTCCCGCGCTGCTCGCCCTGACCCCGCCTCTCACGCAGCGGCCTGGAGGGACCTCCGCTGCAGTCTGGCCAGCTGGAAAAGGCCAGACGAGCAAGGGTGAGTAGCGCGGGAGGCGGGCCCAACCCTGGCCCCGCCTCCCGTGCTACTCGCCCTGATCCCGCCTTCCATGCTGCGTGAGAGGTGGGGCCAGGGCACGCTGGGCCGGAGGCGGGCCACCGTCCTGACGGTGCCCCGCCTCCCGCCCAGTGCGCCCGGGCCTCGCTGGCCTTGCCCAGCCGGCATTGGCCATGTGGACCTCGCTCATTGCCAAACAGGCCTTCCTGTTCACTGGCGAGCGAGCCCATGGGTCCCCGCTGGGGCGGGGGAAGCCTGACGGTGCCCCCCGGGGACCTGCGCCTGAGGCGGCCGCCTCACATGGCCTCCATGGTGGGGCCGGCCCTGGTGGCAGGTAAAGCAGTGCTTGGAGAGTGCCTGGTTGGAAGCCTGGCTGCCTCCCACTCGACGGCCAGTTTAATATCAGGTAAAGATGAAAGGCTACCCAGTACTAATCAAGCTTGCTAATTGCAACAGTTACACTTGCTTTAAACAGAAAAGGGTTCTTTATCCCACCCTGGACATTCAACAGATGTATATACACTCCACTTGCCTTATTTCCAACATTCCTCTGAAAAAGCCTCTGAGGATGCTTGCCACAGATGCAGGCTAATAGCAGGAGAGAATGCTACATCGACATGGCCATACCGCCTGAAAGTCTCACAGCAATCCAGTGATTCCAGCCATGAAATCCTTCCACAGCACAGATACCATGTTATCAGCTGTCTGCTCCGCTGTTTAGGACTTTCGATTATTCTTAGTCTGGTTCCTCCCCTGTGGCCTTGCCTCCCTGGGAACCCCTGACTCCGAGGGCCTCACCCGCAGGTTCACTGGAGCACACAAGCCCCCTCACCACCAAAAAGTGACCATCCATCGTGGGGGTGGGGTAGCAAGATTCCTTTATAGTGGTTTTGGCAAAAGTATGCAAGACATCTTTTGGCAAGTTTTTGACCAACCAAGTAACTTGCCTTTTGAGCTTTCTCTGATATCTTCATTCTCTTTCTGAATGATGCAGACTGCTTATTTATAGATTTTAAAAGCTCAATGAAATATTCTAGCTTTTTTTTCTGAGCCAAAGGTTTCTTGTTAAGATCATATGAGACATCTAAACACTGCAGATGACATGCTGATGTCTTACGCCACACAGTTTGGAAACTTCCGCCTTAACCTATCAGCTCTGTGGCTAGCAAGGATCTAGCAAGGAGCTATGGGCACCACCCGGGGACCAGCCATTTCCTTCATTGGAAGTTTATTGTAAACATAGCCATGTCATCAGGTTTCAGCAAACAACAGAAGAGTCAGCCAAAGTCAAGAGTCCAATGTCAGAGAAGCCAAATTCAGGAGTCCTTGGAACTCAAGTGCGAATAATAAGAAATACAAACCACAAACAGAGAGGTGTGAGGCATATCCAAAGTCCAAATAGATGAAGTCAGAATTCCTTGAAGTTAAGCCAATGAAGCAACAGAGTCAGGTCAGGAAAAAAGGAGTCAGATAACCACGAAAGCTAAGGTCACGGTCCAGGCTCAGAAATACTGTTTGTCTGAGTCCAGAAGTCCAAAAACTAGGAGACCTTCAATATCAAGCCAAGGGCAACAGAACAGATTCCAAGACAAGAACACAGTGATGCCAATGGGGTCACTCTCCAGAAAAAAAATCCATTTATCAAAAAGGTAGCAGAGTCAGTATCAAGACAAGGGTAACAACAAAAAATACCATTTGTTAGAGTCCAGAAATTAAAAGCCAGGAGTCCTTGGAAACAAACCATGGGGCAGCAGAGCCAGATGAAATAATAATCCTTTCTCAGCTAACTTCAAAGATCAATTATACCTTCATTCCAGAGGAGGAGATATGCTTAACCCTTCATTAGCTTGCTCAAAATGCTGGAGAGGGTCTGCTTCTGCTAAAGGCAGTGGCTGAGCTGAGCCAGCCAGACTTCTGGGAGCTGCTGGCCATGACACACTGGTTGGAATGGGTGATGGCAGCAGTACCAGTTTGAACAGAGGATTCGTCTGAAACAAACCTGATCTAGCTTTCCAGGCAGACGTGAAACTCTGGAGTTTCTGGCAAACTTCGAGTTGTCCCCCAATTTTGCTCAGTGTGCAGCAAATTCAGGTTAAGGGTTGCAAACTCTGTATACTTACCCTAAGTCACATTGTATCATGAAATCTGCACGTGCCAGATTTGAGGTGTGTACCCTTGGTTTCTTGGCCTCAGAGAAAAGCTCCCAAAATGGGTGAATTAAAGCAGAACAGAAGTGAAACTATTGAACTCCCATAGTTCCATAGAATTCAGTCGTGGCAGTTAAGGTATCCATTCTATATGATAGATGCACCCAGTGTTTGGGACTAGAGTGGATGAGCTTGTTGATTAAAAAAAAAAACAAATGTGTTTTTCAGTCCAGGGGCCATACCAACTTAAATTATTGCCAATCTTTCAGATGTTGATGTACTGATAGACGCAAATAAGTATGCCGAAATACTGGCTAATTCATCCAAGTTGCTTAATGAACTCGATCGTGACATAGGTAAGTTACTGAGACTGGGATGCAGGAGAGCCTAAATAGAAGGGGAATCCTTGCCGTGAGGCAATATGTGTTGATAGTCCACAGTGCTTGTCCTCATTCCTTGCTGATAGACCAAGAGTTGACATCTGTGAGCCTAGAGAAGTTTTCAAAGCACTCTGCAGTAATAGCTGTTTGTCCAAATGGACCTGCAATCCTGGCTTTTTGATGGGAACTTGGGAATTGTAGTCTGTAACTTTCTCCTATAACACAGTGATAGAAATGGCTTACTTCCTTTCCCACCTAATATTGTTTCCTAATAACACCTTCATGGGTCATGTCTTTGGGCCCCCTCACATCCACTACCCACACATGTGCCCTTTTGTCCCTTCAACGACGTAGCCACAAGGATTCAATTTGTAATTGTTTCGTTCATCACATTACAACCCCTTCAAAAACCATCATTTGAGTTCACGCAGAGGTGAGGAGAGGAAGCAAGAAGGCAGCTTGCTCCTTGGTTTAGGTAAGGCCTGTCTAAGATTTCCTTAAAAACCTGAGAGTGGGCACTTTTTTCTTAGATTGCTTACTCTTTTCTTAGATAGCCTTAAAAACCTGTGTCTGTTGGACTCTTTACCTTTAAAAACTTGAGTCTGTGCTGATTCTTGAGTGTGGGCTAGCTGTAATTAAGACTGGCTGCTCTGCTATTATTTGGAAGGTGAGGCGAGGCTATTGTTATTGAAAGTGTTGGCTTCCTGTTGAAGCTTTCTGAGCCAACGTCGCTCGCACCTAATGGCGCTTGCGAACCCACCTCTACATTAAAACACGTTCTTACAGTACATACAATAAACAAAACAACATTAAAAACACACACACAGGAAGATGGATAGCATTCTGCCCATAACACACACGATCCTGCTCGGTCACTTCACTCACCAAGAGATGGATCAACAGCAAATACTTGCCACCACATGCACAAGTTGCGGCATGTTCACCTTCTTTGCACAACAACTACTACATCTGCACCAAGTGTAAACAGATTACTCTGATGGAGCAGAGGATCCAACAACTCGAGGCCCGCATTAAGACCCTTAAGGACATTCAGGCACTTGAGCTCTTCTTGGACACTGCACAGCATGCTGCTGTAGATCTGCAACCTGCATCACACCAACACCACCGTGATCAGGAATTTTATGGGGAGATCAACTCAAAGGTAGACAACCCTCAGGCTTGGAAGGAGGTCACCCATAGAAAGAGACACAGGACCAGGCAGCCTCCGCAGAACTCCTCTGCTCAGCTGCATTTACACAACAGATTCTAAATTCTTACACCACTAACACACAATCAGGAAACACATCTTATGGAGGACCACCGTTACTTAGATACCACTCACTGGGCCACTCTTGATCAATGCGCAGGGGATAGACCTGACGGGGACAGTGCATCACCACATTCACACTTATGTAATCATGCAAATGCTCCATCCCCAATCGTAGACCAGGCACAGCAGGAACACCCTTGGGAGAGTGATGGGCTCTTGGACGCATCTCAATGGATTGTCATTGATGAATGCACTGGGGATGTCGAGGAGGAGGGCAACACTTTACACCTACACAATTCACTTCAACTGGAACACTCTTCAGGGGACATAAACACTGTCTTGCACAAAAGAGACCCTGTCAATCCTCAAAGGAAACAGGTCTTGGTAGTAGGTGACTCCCTCCTTAGAGGAACAGAAGCCATCATTTCCAGACCGGATGGGATGGCTCGAGAAACATGCTGCCTCCCGGGGGCAAAAATACACCATATCACTCAGAGGCTCAGCAGGCTCCTAAAGCCCCTTCACCCTCCCCGCCTTATGTTGATTCATGTAGGTACCAATGACACCGCTAGGCATACTTTTCAAAAGATCACAAATGATTTTCGAGCCCTCGGAAGTAAGCTAAAACTGTGTAATGTACAGGTGATCTTTTCATCCCTCCTCCCCGTTGTAGGACACGGCTCTACAAGGGCTGGAAAAATAGTACAGGTCAATAACTGGCTCAGAAAATGGTGTCTTCCAGGAGGATGGCCTGCTGGCAAGTGATGGGGTGCATCTCACACAAGTAGGAAAACATCTTTTTGCACACAGACTCACAAACCTCATCAGGCGCACTTTAAACTAGATTCACTGGGGGAGGGGAACAACAGCCTGGCAAACACTATATTACCCACGACCACAGGGAACTGCCAAAAGGCTAAATGGAGGGCTGCACAAACACAGCAAGGACCAATTACCGAGAGCACAATAATTCCAAATAAACAGCTCGAGGGGAGGTCACAGGGGCTTACATGTCTTTACACTAATGCACAGAGCATGGGAAATAAGCAAGACAAACTCCAACTTTTAGCACAGCACCACACGTACGACGTCATAAGCATCACTGAAACCTGGTGGGATGACTCCCATCACTGGAATGTAGCCATTGAGGGCTATAACCTCTTTCACAGAAATAGAACAAAAGGGAGAGGATGGGGAGTAGCTTTATATGTCAAAAACAGAAGAAATGCAAGATTGTAATCCAGGAAACCAGCTTGAAAGCATCTGGATAAGAATCAAGGGAACCGGGACTCAAAAAGATCTCGTTGTGGGTGTCTACTACAGACCTCCGAACCAGGATGAAGAACTTGATGAAGCCTTTTGTCAACAGCTGACCAAACAGGCACAAAGAAGAGATGTAGTAGTCATGGGCGACTTCAACTATACTGATATCTGCTGGAAAACAAACTCGGCCAAGAGCACAAAATCCAACAAATTCCTCACTTGCCTTGCAGACAATTTTATGGCCCAGAAGGTAGAAGAGGCAACAAGGGGATCAGCAACTCTTGATCTAATCTTAACAAATGTGGAAGACCTGATCAATACAGTCGAAGTGGTCGGATCCTTAGGGGCAAGTGACCATGTGCTCCTGAAGTTTGTGATACAATGGAAGGCTGAAACTAAGACAAGTCAAACACGCATTCTGGACTTTAAGAGAGCTGACTTCCAAAAAATGAAGGAAATACTGAGCAGCATTCCATGGACGCCAATATTAAAAGACAAGGGAGTTAACGATGGATGGGAGTTTTTTAAAAGTGAAATATTCAAGGCGCAAATGCAAACAGTGCCAACAAAGAAAAAAATATGACACGTGCGAAGAAGCCAGAATGGATGTCCAAAGAACTTCTAACTGAGCTAAGATTCAAAAGAGACATGCATAAGAAGTGGAAAAGGGGAGAAATCACCAAAGAAGAATTCAAATGTATAGCCAACTCCTGTAGGGAAAAGGTTCACAAGGCTAAAGCGCAAAATGAGCTCAGGCTTGCCAGGGACATAAAAAACAACAAAAAAGGCTTTTTTGCTTACGTTGGTAGAAAAAGGAAGAAAAAGGAGGTGATAGGGCCATTGCAAGGAGAAGATGGGGTGATGGCGACAGGGGACAGGGAAAAGGCAGAACTACTTAATGCCTTCTTTGCCTTGGTCTTCTCACAAAAAGAAAGCCATCTTCAACCTCAGCAACATGAAATGGACGAAGGATTTGGGGAAATCCAACCCCAAATAGGGAAACAAGTTGTCCAGGAACACCTGGTCACTCTAAACGAATTCAAGTCGCCAGGGCCAGATCAACTACATCCAAGAGTACTGAAGGAACTAGCGGAAGTTGTTTCAGAACCACTGGCAATCATATTTGAGAGTTCTTGGAGAACAGGAAAAGTCCCAGAAGATTGGAGGAGGGCGAATGTGGTCCCTATCTTCAAGAAGGGAAAAAAGAACGACCCAAACTATTACCGTCCGGTCAGCCTCACATCGATACCAGGCAAGATTCTGGAAAAGATCATTAAGGAAGTGGTCTGCAAACACTTAGAAACAAATGCAGTCATTGCTAATAGTCAACATGGATTTACCAAAAACAAGTAATGCCAGACTAATCTGATCTCTTTTTTTGACAGAGTTACGAGTTGGGTCGATACAGGGAATGCTGTGGATGTAGCTTACCTAGATTTCAGTAAGGCCTTCGACAAAGTCCCTCACAACCTTCTGGCAAACAAACTAGTAAAATGTGGGCTAGACAAAACTACGGTTAGGTGGATCTGTAATTGGCTAAGCAAACGAACCCAAAGGGTGCTCACCAATGCGTCGTCTTCATCTTGGAAAGAAGTAACAAGTGGAGTGCCGCAGGGCTCCGTCCTGGGCCCGGTTCTGTTCAACATCTTTATTAACGACTTAGACGAAGGGTTAGAAGGCACGATCATCAAGTTTGCAGACGACACCAAACTGAGAGTGATAGCCAACACTCCAGAAGACAGGAGCAGAATTCAAAACGATCTTGACAGACTAGAGAGATGGGCCGAAACTAACAAAATGAAGTTCAACAGGGACAAATGCAAGATACTTCACTTCGGCAGAAAAAATGGAATGCAAAGATACAGAATGGGGGACACCTGGCTTGACAGCAGTACATGTGAAAAAGATCTTGGAGTCCTTGTGGGGAAGAAGTTAAACATGAGCCAGCAATGTGATGCGGCTGCTAAGAAAGCCAACGTGATTCTGGCCTGCATCAATAGGGGAATAGCATCTAGATCCAGGGAAGTCATGCTCCCCCTCTATTCTGCCTTGGTCAGACCACACCTGGAATACTGTTTCCAATTCTGGGCACCACAGTTGAAGGGAGATGTTGACAAGCTGGAAAGCGTCCAGAGGAGAGCAACTAAAATGATCAAAGGTCTGGAGAACAAGCCCTATGAGGAGAGGCTTACAGAACTGGGCATGTTTAGCCTGCAGAAGAGAAGGCTAGAGGAGACATGATAGCCATGTACAAATATGTGAGGGCAAGTCATAGGGAGGGGAGCAAGCTTGTTTTCTGCTGCCCTGCAGACTAGGACACGGAACAATGGCTTCAAACTACAGGAAAGGAGATTCCACCTGAACATTAGGAAGAACTTCCTCACAGTGAGGGCTGTTTGGCAGTGGAACTCTCTCCCCTGGACTGTGGTGGAGGCTCCTTCTTTGGAGGCTTTTAAGCAGAGGCTGGATGGCCATATGTCGGGAGCTTTAAATGCGATTTCCTGCTTCTTAGCGGGGGGTTGGACTGGATGGCCCATGAGGTCTCTTCCAACTCTACTATTCTATGATTCTATGACTTTTTCACTTATATGAGCACACTGTATGAAAAGTTTCGATTAGCATAGGCACCCTAGTGTCTGCAAAATTTGCCCATTCAGATTCACTGCAGGCAGGGGAAGAGGATGGGGGTGTCACAGTGCAGATCCAACGAGGTTGTAAATTAAGCAAGTAGTTTATTGTAGAATATATATAGCCAAAGCAATAAAAATAGTAAGAAAGTATCAATCCAAAAATCCAAGATAATCCATAGAATTGCATGAAAACGTCAAGTTCAACATGCTTCCAGATCTATAGAGCAAGGAACATGAAAAACACAAGGAACTAAAACAGTAAGAATCCTCAGGCATAACCTTAACCTGACAGGAACCTAGTACTTGAAACTTGGAGCATGGAACTTGAAATGAAACCTGCAGTTGAACATAAGAGATGTTGACTCAACTGACCTAAAGTTTCACATTAATCATTATAGATCCTTTCCAAGGGCTGGAACTGACAGGAAAGCATTCCTCTTCACTTTCCCATTAGATAACAAATTGTTATCTCTTCTCTACTTTAAACGAGCAGAGCACCTGATTTTTTGAATGTCTTGGCTGTGTTTATTGAAACTCTGCTTTCTGCTCAAGGTTTCATTTTTGCCAGCACCTGGCACAGCATTCTCAGAGCAACTGCCAGACTGTTACTCTGAGAAAGGCAGTGAATGGTCTTTCCCAGGGGGTTGGACTGGATGGCCCATGAGGTCTCTTCCAACTCTACTATTCTATGATTCTGTGATTCTATGCACATCAGTATGAACACCATTCCCATCATGAACATCAGGCACAATCACAGGCTGAACAAGCTGACATACAACAGGGGGAAGGTCTACTTTATAAAATATTGTTCAGTTTGGAGCCCAAATTTTCTGCCATCTCATAATGTTGGTTTTCACCTATCGTTATTGGGTGTCATCTGCTATTGTCAGGTGGAGGCTTGAACATAATAAAATGGGAAATAGGGTGAAACTGTCTCTATGTGTTAGGTAGGTCCAGTTCTGTTGCCATCTCATTTATTAGTCATTTGACCTTGGAGGGTCCAATATTTTTGATGCCAATTTCTTGGCAGACTGTCTGCTTTTCAGATGTTTCAGATATTTCCTGGCTTGAGTGTAGAGCATTATTGTAGGTCATTTCTGTAAATAACAACAACTCACTTCAGTCATCATAATGAAAATTGACATAGCACCGCAAATATTGTCCCCAAACCTGATTAATTCTCTGTCTGCCCATCAGTCTGAGGGTGATAGGTAGTGCTGAGGGCTTGATTTGCTCCCAACAATTGCTTTCCAAAATCTAGGTTTCCCCTGATGTTGAGTCCAGTCATGTCTGACTCTGGGAGTTGGTGCTCATCTCCATTTCTAAACCGAAGAGCCGGCGTTGTCCGCAGACACCTCCAAGGTCATGTGGCCAGCATGACTGCATGGAACGCCAAAATCTAGACACATAAATGGATCTGAGATGACATGGGGGAGATGCCTATAATGATTTTCAATAAATATTTGGGCTAGTTGCTGAGCAATTGGTATGGCCTTACATATAATAAAATCAGCTTGCTTTAAGGTGGAAAGTGTCCAGAGGAGGGCAACTGAAATGATAAGGGGTCTACAGAACAAGCTCTATGTGGAGCAGCTTAAAGAGCTGGGCATGTTTAGCCTGCAGAAGAGAAGGCTGAGAGGAGACATGAGGAGGACCGTGTATAAATATGTGAGGGGAAGTCCTAGGGAGGAGGGAGCAAGTTTGTTTTCTGCTGCCCTGAAGAGAGACTAGGACGCAATGGAGCAATGGCTTCAAACTACAGGAAAGAAAGGAGATTCCAATTGAACATAAGGATGAACTTCTTCACTGTGAGAGCTGTTTAGCATTGGAACTCTCTGCCCTGGAGTGTGGTGGAGGCTACTTCTTTGGAGGCTTTTAAGCAGAGGCTGGATGGCCATCTGTCAGGGGTGTGTTGAATGTGATTTTCCTGCTTCTTGGCAGGGGATTGAACTGGATGGCCCATGAGGTCTCTTCCAACTCAATGATTCTATGATTGTATAATTCTAATAAATCTACAGTTATCCTAATAACTGTTTTCCCATTGTTTGGGGGAAGGTCTATGATCATGTCCATGCTTATGTGGTCAAGGGAAGTTTGGGGATCTCTAATGGGAGCAGCAATCTTGGTGGCTGGCCCACCGCCTCCTTGGACAAGGCACACACAGGACATTTTTACAAAGGCAAAATATCCTGCTGCAGGATCCCTGTTTTTCAGGCACATCTATTTTGCCACCTTTTACCACATGTCATGTCAGCCTGTGATTGTGTCTGATGCTCATGATGGGGATGATGATCACAATGTTGTTCATGATGGGAATGATGTTCATGTTGATATGCATAATGGGAATAGGGATGATGTTCCTGATGATGGGCTTGGGCCAGAGTTAAATTCAGAAGAAAGGCCTGAGCATGGTCACATTTCTGGGAAAGACCTTTCACCGATTTTCTCAGAGCAGCAGCCTGAAAATGATGCTGAGATTGCTTTGCCAGGTGCAGAGGGAGAGGATAGTGAAACCTTGGACAGAAAGCAAAGCTTTAGTAAACAAAGGCAGAAGCTTCAGAAGCTCGGGCATTCTGCTTGTTTACAGCAAAGGAAAGATAACAACCCATTATCTGGTAGGAAAGTGAGAAAGAATGCTTTTCTGTCAGTTTCAGCCTTTGGAAAGCGCTTATAATGATTCTTGGGAGACTAGTGTCTCAGTCGAGTCAACGTCTTTAATTCATGCTGCTTTCATTTTCAAGTGCTCGGTGTTCCAAGTATCAAACTGTTGCCAAGTTTAAGCTTTTTGCCTGAGAGTTCCTGCTTGTTTTCATGCGCCTTGCTTCATGGATTTCTATGTAACTAATGGACGTGGTCTTCTTCTAAGGTTTATGGATTATCTTGGATTTGAGTTTATGCTGTTTTACAGAGGGGTTCCTGCTCTGGAGTGCGACATCCACATCCTATCCTGGTAGCTCAGCTCTCAGTTGTCTTCCCTAAACTAGTCATCAGAGACATCTACTGTATAACAACAACAACAACAACAACAACAACAGTTTATTTATATTCTGTCCTATCTCCCCTAAATGTTTTGCCCCAAGCCCTCTCCCTTGAGCCAGATCTCCTTCTTGTTTCATTCTGTTCCTAATGACTTCTCTGATTCCTTCCTAGTGATGTGTTGGAAGATCTTTGGCAGACTATCTGCTAGGAAGTTTTCCTGTCTGGGAAGGATTTGAATTCAAATTTGAATTTAAAGAAGAATTTGACTCACCTCATTTGTTTTGGGCTCCTCCTATGTGATATTTTGAGGATTTCCAAATTCTCAGTCTGTGTATACAGTGTTCCCTCACTTATCACGGGGGCTAGGTTCCAGGACCACCTGCAATAAGTGAAAATCCACGAAGTAGGGACACTATATATTTATACATTATGCAAAGAACTCAGGCAGGGGGTGGGGAAATCTTTTTTAAAAATCCCACCTCTGACACCGATTGCAGAGATGTGGAGAAGGATGATGTTTTTATTAAATTATATTATATATAACTATATCCGCTGCCACCAGTTATTAAAGATGTTTTATTTAAACACTGCCACCAATATAACGATGTTTATTTTAAAACGCTGCCACCAAATCATAGAGGTTTTATAATGCTGCCCCCAAATGTCAAGGGGATCATCAACTCTTGCCACCACTATAGGAATACGTAGCCACTAGCTACTTAGAGAGGAGACTTTTAAAATTTTATTTTTCTTTCTTCTTGTTTATTTTTAATGTGTGTATATATGACAGAGACTGAGATGCTTGAAGGAACAATAACACGTTTGTTCAGGCACAAGCTTAATAGTTACAATAATTTTTCTTCTTGTTTGAGGCACTTAGATTAACAATTGCAAAGCTATATTGAGGTGTTTCAAATTTTAAAATGCCACTTCTTTCTCTCTTCTGCTTTAACCTGCAGTCACCCTGTGAATTACAATCACAGCCTATCTGTTCTTTATCTGGAAACAGGTTACCTTAAAATAAGTCACCAAACTTATTTTTAAAATGACTCAATTAAACTCTTGAGTCTCCCTGATCCCCTCAACTGAGACTCAGTCTTCTCTGTGTCTCGTAAGAACACAGACTCTAAAATCAACCTTCCTTATGGTTCTCTGACCACAGGCTGAGTTTCCCTCCAAATTCTACTCTCTTCAGCTAAACGCAGTTGGCTCCGCCCCCTTCTCCATGGCAACCACTCATGAGAGCAGAGTAACTGAAATACTGACTCTTTTAAAACACAATTAAACATGACTTTTAAAATGCAATTAAACATGACATCTGTAAACTAAAATAAAAGCACACTTCTTTACACATTATTTTAGTAGCTATACACTATTTTAAGTCTTTATCAACCAATTGTGTGTTGATAAATGTCTCCTTCTCCTCCCGTTGCCGCTTGGGCTCCTTTTCTCTCCCTTCGGCTTCTCCTTCTTCTCTTCATTAGGGTAAATTGCAATTTTTTATGATTTATAATAGTCTTTTAAAGTTTATTGAAATACCACAAAACAGCAACTCTGCAAAAGCGAACTGCGAAGTAGTTGAGGGAACACAGTACTTCACATTTTGGAGAGGGGGTCATACCTTCCAGGCTTATAAAGCAAATTTTAAAGCCGCTGCTTCATTTTCCCAGATGGGCCAGTTTTCTTTTGCCTAGACCACTGATTCTCAACCTGGGGTCCCCAGATGTTTTTGGCCTTCAAATCCCAGAAATCCTCATCGCTGGTAAACTGGCTGGGATTTCTGGGAGTTATTGGCCAAAAACCTTTAGACAGATAGCCACATGGATGTAAAGTTCCTTTTTCATCTCTCCATAGTAAAATACTCCCAGTTGCTGCCTCACTGTCATGATCTCCTTTCCTGGTGTTGTGGGGAACCATGGAAGTAGGTCATGCCTTGGCCTGTAGCAACCTGAAACAAGGGAAAGCTGACCAGGACGGGGGGTCTCCATTGAAATGGGGTGGTGAAGGGGAGGGCCAGAGTAAGGGATAGATGAGGTGGTGAGAGGGAAAGCAACTTTGAAATGGAACTTTGCTTGTAACCATACTGCATATTTTGAGAAATAAAAGCCTTCCAGTCTGCCTATGATTTCATCTCTAGAGAGCTGCAGAGCAGGACACTCACTTGTCAGGGTATTGTGTATTGTGAAATGTTAAAGTCAATCTGGATTCAGCAATTATGGAGTTAATGAGAGTCTGCTATGATTGATGTATCACAGGACCAATGGGGTCAAGTGTGTTTTGACCGGGACTTACTATCTTGGTTCCTGTGGAATGCAGGAGGGAGCTTCCTGTGTAGAGCGGAGAACAGCGATGAGCAATGTGCTGTGTGTGTGCATGGGTGCTTTCGGCAAGCACTCATAGAGGAAAGGACTGAATTGACTCTATTTGTATATAGATCATGTAAATAAAGTTTAATCAACAGTTGGACTTCGTCTGTTGGAGTGAGTTTATCCAGTGCTGTTTTCCACACGGGGAAACAGTCTGGAGAGAAGGAGGTGAACCGGGATGGTGAATTTTTGGATTTCACTCTGCTACCCATCATCCCCGCTGACATCACTAGCATCTGCTTGTATTAAGAAAGCACTGGCTCTGAAGTAATTAGGTATAAAAAGTCTCTTGGCATTCCTTAGGGCATTGTCACTTGGCTCTAGGTTTGGATTTGCATTGTTTTGGGGCGCTTCCCCCCCCCTTTTTTTTAGCAGATCAGCGAGTGGCAGGGCTATGATTAGCACTGAATGGCCTTTTAGCTTCAAAGCTGAAATTTCATTTCCGTTATTGAAGGGGCAAGGATGTAAAAGATGTAAAAAAAATACTCCTCTTAATCCAAAGTCAAAAGCAGGAGGCTCCTTTTCTGTGAAGAGGGCGAGGAAAAACACCACAAAAGTTGGATCTTCAAACTGCAAAAGAACTATTTATTGCGTGCCCATAGCAATGTAACAAATACATGCATACATGCAATCAAAGGATTTGTCCGAATGTCACGACCCAGGCTGCAGAGCACCAATAACCATACACAGAGGCCAGAATCTATCTATATCTTTATTAAGGAAATATATAAAGTTAATAAAAGCAAGTGTATGAAATAGTCCAGAAGTAGACCTTTCAGGAAAGGTCAAAATTAGTCCAAAGAAACAATGTCCAATATGAAATATTAAGGTCCAAAGTTGTAATCCAATAACCGAAACACTCACTTTGCCAGGCAAAGTGAGGGGAGATGACAATGTCCTTTAGTCCATGAAACTTGAGCGAGGCTAGGGAGTAACTTGAAACAAGGCTTGATACAGGGCAACAAGGAACGAGGAGCAAGAACAAGATCCGTGGAATTACTTGGCAAAATCCGGAAAACAAGGCAAGGCTGAGTCCTGGAAAACAAGGCAAGGTCCGTGGAGGTAAACAAGGCTGGAAACGGGAACGAAGGCTTGGAAACAGGAGCGAAGGCTTGGAATCAGGAACAAGGCTTGAAACAGGAACGAGGCTTGGAAACGGAGCGCGCTGTCCACACACAACTTACTCCAGTAGCTGACGAATTGACTCCGCAAGATCCCTTTGTGGGCAAAACACCTAAATAGGGTCTAGTTTTCCCACCAAAGAGCAGTTCTCTGGGGAACCAGAAACGAAAGCTAATCTCTGAGTCCAGATGCATGACTCCTTAAAGTTTCCCATGGAAAGCAGGCTTAATCAGCTGAATTCTTAGCAGCTATCCTAGCACTCCTGCGAGACGCTGCTTGAACTCCCCTCTGTTGTTTACAAAACTCGTGGCGAGAAAACACAGGAGATTTAGGCTCAGGGCTTGTTTGACAGACTTCTGGAAGACAAATCTCTTGCAGGTGCAAGGTTCCCAAATCTGGCTGGGAAGTTTCCAATTCTGACTGAGACGGTGAAAAACCCAAGTTCTCCTCTTCATCTGGCACTACAGTGCCAGAAACGGGACTACATGGCCCATGACTCATCACACTATCCCCCTCCTCAAGCCCCCTCTCAAACTGGGACTCTCTCCCCGAGGCGCGAGGCCGCGGCTTGGCGGGATAGGTCTGATGGAAGCGGCGGGTTAGATCAGGAGCATGGACTGTGGAAGCGTCTTCCCAAGAGCGTTCCTCGGGGCCAAAACCCACCCAGTCAATGAGATATTGTAGGCGGCGGCGGTGAAAGCGAGAATCCAAAATGTCCTGAACCTCAAACTCCTCCTCCCCATTCATCAAAACAGGAGGGGGGGCCGGCCGGTCTGTATCAGGGCGCACACCATCCGCCGGAAGGAGCAGGGAGCGGTGGAACACTGGATGAATGCGCATTGAGCGCGGAAGTTGGAGTTTGAAAGTCACGGGGTTAAGTTGCGCCACCACTGGATAGGGGCCAATGAAACGGGCATCTAACTTCCGGCAAGGGCGATGGGAGGGCAAAAAGCGAGTGGACAGAAGAACCCGGTCTCCTACCTTGATTTCGGGGCCCGGCTGGCGATGTTTGTCCGCGTGACGTTTATAGTCCTCCTTGGCTTGGTCTAGTTGCTGGAGCAAGAGTTGTTGCACCGCTGTGAGTTCCTGCAGCCAGTCCTCTGCTGCGGGAACTTCTGAGGTTTCAATGACAGGGGGAAAGAAACGTGGATGGAAGCCGTAGTTTGCAAAGAACGGGGTTTCTTTAGTAGAAGCCTGGACCCCATTGTTGTAGGCAAACTCTGACAGCGATAACAGGGAAGCCCAATTGTCCTGCTGGTAGTTCACATAACAGCGAAGGTATTGTTCCAAAGTGGCATTGGTGCGCTCGGTTTGCCCATCTGTTTGGGGATGATGAGCCGAAGATAAACGAGAGTCTATGCCCAATAGTTTTTGTAGTGCTTTCCAGAAACGAGAGGTGAATTGGGACCCACGGTCTGTGACCAAACTCTTGGGCAATCCATGCAATCTGAAAACATGTTGGAGGAATAGATCTGCAGTCTCTTTGGCCGTGGGAAGGCCATCACAGGGAATGAAATGGGCTAACTTGGTGAAAAGGTCCACCACCACTAGGATCGTGGTGAATCCACAGGAAGGTGGTAGATCAGTGATAAAATCCGCAGAGATTATTTCCCATGGGTGGGATGGGGTAGGGAGGGGATGCAGAAGCCCTGAGGGCTTTTCTCTTCTTGTCTTGGAGCGCTGGCATACTGGGCAGGTGTTGACATATTTTTCCACATCCTTGCGGATCTTGGGCCACCAGAAATCTCTTAGGATCAAATGCATGGTTTTAAATAGCCCGAAATGCCCTGCTGGCTTGCAGTCATGACACAGACGAAGTGCTTTTTCCCTGCCCGGTCCTGGGGGGATGTAAACATGATTTCTATAGCAAAGTAGCCCATCCTTAAGCGAAAAGGGAAAATGTAGTCCTTGGCGAAGTTGGTCCTGTGCCCAGGCATCTGCTTGCTGACTAGCCCTGATTTCCTGGGCACAAAGGGGTCCTGGAGTAGGGGGAGTTGATTCAATGGGAGTGGATTTGGTGTTTCCCACTGTGAGCGTGGCAAAGTTCTCGGGTTGCAGCAGCTGGGACTCAAAGGCCTCCTTGCGCCCTGCAGCGTATTCCGGTTTCCGTGACAGAGCATCTGCTTGCTTGGTCTGGGCTGGGGTTACATAATGAATTTGGAAGTTAAAACGTTCAAAGAATAAAGCCCAGCGTTGTTGCCTCTGATTTAGCTTGCGGGCAGTTCTTAGATGCTCTAGATTCCGATGATCAGTATGGACTTCAATGGGAAATTTGGCCCCTTCTAACCAATGTCTCCAAGTTTCAAAGGCTGCCTTTATGGCCAATAGTTCCTTTTCCCAAATGGTGTAATTTCTCTCTGGTGCGGTCAATTGACGGGAATAAAAGGCACAAGGATGAAGATGATCTCCTACTGGTTGTAGGAGTACAGCCCCAATTGCCACATCGGAGGCGTCCGCCTGCACGACAAAAGGGGTTTCAGGATCTGGATGCTGAAGGATTGGCTGGGACGTGAATAATTTCTTTAGTTGTTGGAACCCTTTCTCTGCTTGATCTGTCCAGCGGAAAGGCTGTTTCCCACGGATGCAGCTGGTGATTGGGTCAGACCAGCGGGCAAAGTCTGGAATGAACTTGCGGTAGTAGTTCGCGAACCCCAAGAATCGTTGCACCTCTTTCTTGTTGGTTGGCGCCCGCCATTCCAATACTGCTGCAACCTTTGCCGGGTCCATGGAGAGCCCTAGTGGTGAGACGCGGTACCCCAGGAAATCTACCTCTTGTAGATCAAAAGCGCATTTTTCCAGCTTGGCATAAAGTCCATGATCCCGCAATCGTTGTAACACCATTCTGACGTGGTTCTCATGTTCTGATTGTGATCTAGAAAACACCAAAAAATCGTCCAGGTAGATGATCAAGAACCGATCTAGATAATCCTGAAAGATGTCATTGACAAAATGCTGGAACGTTGCGGGAGCTCCACATAAACCATAATTCATAACTCGGGACTCGAATAATCCGAATTTAGTCTGGAAGGCGGTCTTCCACTCGTCCCCTTCTCTGATGCGAACTAGATTATAAGCCCCCCGAAGATCCAGCTTGGTGTAGACCTTGGCTCCTCGAAGTTGGTCTAATAGGTCCGAGATCAAAGGCAGGGGATAGCTGTTCCGCTTAGTGATATTGTTCAATGCTCTATAGTCCACCACCAAGCGTAAGTCCCCTGACTTCTTTTTCACAAACATCACTGGGGAAGCGGCTGGGGATTGAGAGGGTCTGATGAATCCCTTGCGAAGGTTTGACTCTATGAACTCCCTGAGAGCTTCTTGCTCCGGTTCAGTCAGGGAGTAGAGATGTCCTCGCGGGATCGGGGCCCCCTCCACCAAGTCAATGGCACAGTCATAAGGTCTATGTGGGGGTAATCTCTCGGCTTCTTTTTCATTGAATACATCCCAATATTCTGAGTACTTCTTGGGCAAGGTGATAATGGGTTCAGTGTCTGTGGCATGGCAGACCTTGGCTACAAGGCAATGGTTTTGGCAATATTTTGAAGCAAACTGCAGTTCTCTGTTGGACCAGGAGATGCTTGGGTCGTGAAGTGTCAGCCACGGAATTCCCAAAATCACAGGGAAATGGGGAACCTCGGTAACAAAGAAGGAAATCTCTTCCATATGTTCCCTTATCCACATTCTGGTGGGTTCCGACCACTGGCTTACGGGACCCGTCTTGAGGGGGCGGCCATCGATGGCTTGCACCACACGGGCATTCTTGAAGTCATGGTATTGTAATCCCAGAGAGTCGGCATACTCTCTATCAATGAAATTGTTTGTGGCTCCTGAGTCTATCATGGCATGGACCATGACGGGCCCTTTTTTTGCTGACCACAAGGTGACCACTAGAAGAAATAGGACCCCGGTTGGCGGCTCTTGAGTGGGTTTTTTGACCGGGTTGGCGAGCCTCTCTACGCCCGGTCGCTGGCTTCCCCCGCCGGCTGTGCGCCAGCCGCCTCAGACGTCTTCGTCTCCGTGGAGGACGCCGCCGCCAGACGGGCGGCGGGCTTCCCTTTGGCTGGGCACTCTCTGGCAAAGTGGCCCCCGTTTCCGCAGTACCAACAGAGATTTAGGCGTTGGCGGCGGGCCTTCTCGGCAGCATCTAATCTGGGACGCACATTGCCCAACTGCATCGGCACCTCCTCGCTCCCTCTGGGGTATGGGGCTGGTGGCGGGGGTCTCCATACTGGACGCGGCTGGACGCCGGTGGGAGCGGGAGGTTTCACCCCAGCTCTACCGCTCTGGCCTCGGACCCATTGTTTTCTGTTGGCAAGCATGACTTCAGCTCGTAAACATTGATCAATGAGTGCTTCAAGAGAGTGGGGAGGATCCACCTTGGAGATTTCTTCCAGCATCTCAATGTTGAGACCCTCCCGAAATTGTCCTCTAAGGGCAACATCGTTCCAGCCGGTGTTGTGGGCCAGCACTCGGAACTCGGCTATGTACTGGGACATGGGTCTGTCCCCTTGGGAGAGGCGCCGGAGTTTGTGGCCGGCTGCCTCTAAATTGTCCTCGATTCCCCAGGTCGCCTTAAGGTGGTCCAAGAAATGTTGCGCTGACCTTAGATGTGGGGAGACTTGGTCGAACAGTGCCGTCGCCCAGTTGGCCGCTGGCCCGTCCAAGAGACTGTAAATCCACGCCACCTTGATGTCTTCTTGGGGAAACTCGGCAGCACGGGCCTCTAGATAAGCCTGGCATTGGCGACGGAAAACATGAACCTTAGAAGCTTCTCCAGAAAACTTGGTTGGCAATGCCAGGGCCGGGAGACGTATTCCGCGTTCCTTTAATCCCTTTATTTCTCCCTCCTGCGCATTGAGCTTATCACGGATGCGGTCCACTTCGTCCTTGTCGATGGTGTAGCTAAGTGGCTGGCCACCCGGCACAGTTCCGGTAGACATTCTGGCCTAGGTTAATTGGTGCTTAGGGTGGCGGAGTCAAACTGTCACGACCCAGGCTGCAGAGCACCAATAACCATACACAGAGGCCAGAATCTATCTATATCTTTATTAAGGAAATATATAAAGTTAATAAAAGCAAGTGTATGAAATAGTCCAGAAGTAGACCTTTCAGGAAAGGTCAAAATTAGTCCAAAGAAACAATGTCCAATATGAAATATTAAGGTCCAAAGTTGTAATCCAATAACCGAAACACTCACTTTGCCAGGCAAAGTGAGGGGAGATGACAATGTCCTTTAGTCCATGAAACTTGAGCGAGGCTAGGGAGTAACTTGAAACAAGGCTTGATACAGGGCAACAAGGAACGAGGAGCAAGAACAAGATCCGTGGAATTACTTGGCAAAATCCGGAAAACAAGGCAAGGCTGAGTCCTGGAAAAAAAGGCAAGGTCCGTGGAGGTAAACAAGGCTGGAAACGGGAACGAAGGCTTGGAAACAGGAGCGAAGGCTTGGAATCAGGAACAAGGCTTGAAACAGGAACGAGGCTTGGAAACGGAGCGCGCTGTCCACACACAACTTACTCCAGTAGCTGACGAATTGACTCCGCAAGATCCCTTTGTGGGCAAAACACCTAAATAGGGTCTAGTTTTCCCACCAAAGAGCAGTTCTCTGGGGAACCAGAAACGAAAGCTAATCTCTGAGTCCAGATGCATGACTCCTTAAAGTTTCCCATGGAAAGCAGGCTTAATCAGCTGAATTCTTAGCAGCTATCCTAGCACTCCTGCGAGACGCTGCTTGAACTCCCCTCTGTTGTTTACAAAACTCGTGGCGAGAAAACACAGGAGATTTAGGCTCAGGGCTTGTTTGACAGACTTCTGGAAGACAAATCTCTTGCAGGTGCAAGGTTCCCAAATCTGGCTGGGAAGTTTCCAATTCTGACTGAGACGGTGAAAAACCCAAGTTCTCCTCTTCATCTGGCACTACAGTGCCAGAAACGGGACTACATGGCCCATGACTCATCACACCGAATTTCCAAAATGGTTGCGAGGGTTTTATCACCTCCACAGAAATTAGCAAGCATATCCTTATTGGCTTACAAAGATCATTTACCCCATTTGTCTAATGTTGTCTACGTCACAAGCATCTTAACCATCATGCAATCCCATTGGTTTTCTATGCTGTAACAACATGTAATTCTTTAGACAATGGTGCTTTCATGTTATTGACTCTGACTTGTTGCAAGTATATGCTCGAAATCGTATGGGAACCGGTTCTGACTTGATGTATTGTCATTATTTGAAAGTAACTTCTTTTCTCTGGAACAACCCTTTTCCCAAACATCAGCATTTTCTCTCAAGTGCAGGCCTTCCTCAAACATAGGCCTTTTGCAACTTAGGTCAATCAAAACATATGGGACTAATAGTCATTACAAGTATCTTTGAAAATTCTTTTTAAACCCACGTCTCCATCAGATCAGCAAGTGGCAGGGCTCTGATTAGCACTGAATGGCCTTTTAGCTTCAAAGCTGAAATTTCATTTCCGTTATAACTTGGTTACTACTCAACCATCCGGTATTGACTTTCTCCTGTATTTATTCCATATATCTAATACATTACTCAACATTGGGTTCCCAATCTCCCTAATTTCTTTTCGCATAAACACTTTAAAAAGGATATTCCAGATTTATTTCTACACTATATCCTGCTTATTTGTCATTCCTTCTATAACCAATCTATTTCACTCATAACATTTTTTTATAATGGGAAGTGCTAATCCCCCTACTTTTTGTGATCTGTACCATCATTGTTTATTTAATCTATTTCAGGGTTGTTGTATGTCTTTCGGGCTGTGTGGCCATGTTCCAGAAGTATTCTCTCCTGACGTTTCACCCACATCTATGGCAGGAATCCTCAGAGGTTGCGAGGCATGGATAAACTAGGCAAGGAAAGGAAAAAATATATATCTGTGGAGAGTCCAGGGTGTGGCAAAAGTCCTTTGTCTCTGGGAAGTCAGCATTAATGTTTCAGTTAATCACCCTAATTAGCATTGGAAAGGTTTGTCTCTTGCCTAGGGGAAATCCTTTATTCAGTCATTAGCCATCCTTGGGTCTCCTCTGCCCTCAGAGTGTTGGTTTGTTAAGATTTAACTTTATACTTGCAGAGTCTCAGCGCCTTCCAGTAGCTTACACCTGCTCAGTACTTTCAGTCTTCCTGTGATGCCTCATGGGCCTTGTAGTCCTGTTCCTAGTACTATTGTGACAGATGAAGACGAAAACATGGGGTTTTCGCCGGTTCAACAAGAGCTGGAGTCTCTTCACCTGCCGGATGTTGATGTTTGCCCTCAAGAATTCAGTAAAACAGGCCTTGGGCAGAACTCCCCTCCGTTTCCCAGGAAGGAATCTTATTCTAGAGACAGGGGAATTAGAGAGGCCCAACGGAGGAGTTTGAGGATTGCTGCCAAACAACAAACTGATTAGGTCTGCTTCCCTTGGGAAATTCTAAGGAGTCTTGCATCTGGACAGAGTTGGGTTTCGCTTCTTGTTCTCTAGGGAAAGAGACTTGTTGGCGGGAAAACAAGACCCAATATAGGTGTTTGGCGCGAGAGATTCTTTGCGGAGTCAATTGATCAGCTTCAGGAGAGAGATCGTGTGTGGACTTCGTAACCTCAGTTCCTTGCTTCCCGGATCAAGTTTTCGAGCCTTGCCTAGCCTTGCAGTTTAACCACGGACCCTGCTCCACGCTTCATGTTTTGCCTTGTTTCCAGTCACGGACCTAGCCAAGAATCAAGTTTATTTCCAGCCTTGCTGTCAAGCTTCATTGGACTTCTAAGACTCTGACATTTCCCCACACTATTGCTTGGCAAGAGTGTGTGTTTCAGTCAAGTGGATTAAAACTTTGAACTCTAATATCATTTATTGGACAATACATTTTTGGACTATATTTGACCTCTTTTGAAAGGTATGTTTCTGAACTATATTCTTCACTAGATAGAGACTGGCCTCTGTGTATGGTTATTGGTGCCCAGCAGCCAGGGATCTGACACTTCCAGTCTGCTTCCACAGTAGACACTTGAGCACATGCCTGGCCATTGTCAGTTTTTACTACTGTCTTTCCCCTAGTCTAGATGATATTACAGACTCACCACAGAACGTAGTATCTTGTCCTAGTAGACAGGTTTAATTGCATATAGACTTCATAACATCAAAAGGAAAGGGAGAGAGAAAATACACTGAACATAGTTCCTTATATACAATACAATTACACATAGTAATCCTTGATTGGTTACCAACTAATTGACCCAACCCAAACTCAGGATTGCATCATTGACAATCACCTGGAGTAAGCCCAAACACATTCCCCAAATGATTCCTCATATACAATCAATCAGGATTCCCAATAGAAGCCCATTAGCAGTGCATGACTCAATACATTGTAAAACCTAACATGGTTCCTACCTACTGTTTTGATTTTAGAGTTTTTTTAGTACTGGTAGCCAGATTTTGTTTAGTTTCATGGTTTCCTCCTTTCTGTTGAAGTTGTCCACATGCTTGTC
Organism: Anolis carolinensis; assembly: GCF_035594765.1. Classification (NCBI taxonomy): domain Eukaryota; kingdom Metazoa; phylum Chordata; class Lepidosauria; order Squamata; family Anolidae; genus Anolis; species Anolis carolinensis. The sequence goes on along the minus strand of NC_085845.1, from coordinate 4,459,526 downwards.
AATTTCAATGGCTTCTCTGTGTAGTCTGACATGATAGTTGTTGGAGTGGTCAAGCATTTCTGTGTTCTCAAATAATATTCTGTGTCCAGGTTGGTTCATCAGGTGCTCTGCTATGGCTGATTTCTCTGGTTGAGTGAGTCTGCAGTGCCTTCCATGTTCTTTGACTCGTGTTTGGGCAAAGCTGCGTTTAGTGGTCCCTATGTAGACTTGTCCACAGCTGCATGGTATCCGGTAGACTCCTGCAGAGGAGAGAGGATCCCTCTTGTCCTTCGCTGACCGTAGCATTTGTTGGATTTTCTTTGTGGGTCTGTAGATAGTTTGTAGGTTGTGCTTCTTCATCAGTTTGCCTATGCGGTCAGTGGTTCCCTTGATGTCTGGTAAGAACACCTTTCCTCTTGGTGGATCTTTGTCTTGACTCTCATGGCTTGTTCTTGGCCTTGCAGCTCTTCTGATGTCTGTGTTGGAGTCTCCATTGGTCTGTAGAGCCCAGTTTAGGTGGTTTAGTTTACCTTAGAGGAGGTGAGGTTCCCAGATTCTTTGTGCACGTTCTGTCAGGGCTTTGATTGTGCTTCTTTTTTGACTTGGGTGATGGTTGGAGTTTTTATCAAGGTATTTATCTGTGTGTGTAGATTTTCTGTAAACTGTGTGGCCCAATTGTTGATTGGGTTTGCGGATGACCAAAACATCTAGAAATGGCAGTTTTCCTTCCTTTTCTTTTTCCATTGTGAATTGGATGTTTGGGTGGATGCTGTTGAGTTCTACCTCTCCATGGCTGAGTTCTACCTCTCCATGGCTCCAAATTGTGAAGGTGTCATCAACATATCTGAACCAAACAGTTGGCTTTTTTGGTGCTGTTTCTAGGACTTGTCTTTCAGAGTGTTCCATATAGAAATTTGCTACTACTGGGCTGAGAGGGCTTCCCATGGCCACTCCATCTTTCTGTTCATAGAATCCATTGTCCCACTGAAAGTAGCTAGTAGTGAGGCAATGGTGAAACAGGGCTGTGATGTCTTCTGGGAAGTTTTGTTTGATTCGTGTGAGGTGTCAGCTACCGGGACCTTGGTAAATAGGGACACCACATCGAAGCTGATCAGGATGTCCTTGGTGCTTAGCTTAAATAGTTTATTTAATCTATTTCTTTTACCGTCATTACAATATTATTTAGTTATTGTTGTTCTCATTTATTCAGCTCTTCCTCTGCAATCTGGAGTGGTAGCATCCTAAATATGAAGTTTATCCCCAGAGAGGTTTTCATTTTGAGTAGTGCTGTCTTTCCAAACCAAGATAAATGTATATTTTCATATTCCATTGATTTTTTAAAACTGCTTCCCTTAATGTTATTACATTTAACTCTTCTGTTTCTTTTAAGTCCTTTGTTATAATTACTCCCAAATATTTTAATTTGTTCTTGATTCTAATTCCCATATTGCTCAGTTCTATAAAGTTTTTCTTCTTTTTAGTATAATTAAATAACATCATTTCTGATTTGTTCCAGTTTACTTGTAACCCCATTGTTTTTCGAAATATCTGTAAGTGATCTTTTATCCTGTCCATCTTACCAACCATATTTTCAATAAATAAAAATGTGTCATCTGCAAATAAGCTCACTTTCTGCTTTTTCTTTATTCCTACCCCTTCTAAATTCTGGCATTTGCAAATAATTCTATCACCATAGCAAACAAAATTGGCAGTAGAGGGCAGCCGGGTCTTGTTCCCCTTGTCACCCCATCGTTAATTGCTACTACCGCTGAATTTTTAAAATAATGTTGTTCTGTTAATCCTTTTTTATTTTACTTCCCATTCCAAATTTATTCATCATCTCCCTTAATGTCAGTCAGGGAAGTTCAAGTTCTGTCGAGCTGCATTACTTCTACAATATGGATGAATCTGGAGTTATTGGAACAAACAGGCAATTCTTGAAGTTCAATCAATATGGAAGAAATGCCATTGAACATTAGCATTTAAGAGATTTTCATTATATAGACAGTTCCCAACTTACGAGCAAGCTCGGTTCTGTAGGTTTTGTGAAGACTCGATGTGATGACAGGGATGGAATCTTTTTGGATCCCACCTCTGCCACCAAATTGCGAAGGATTCAACTTCTACTTCTATGTATCCTACTTTTCAATGTTGTCGCTGCCACCACCTTTGAAAGATGCTTTGCTCAAATAATAAGCAACATTTGAAGAAACAGTAACTTGTTTATTTATAGCACAAAGCTTGATGGTTGCAAGAATGTTATATCTTAAGTTGAATGATGTTACTTCTGTACAGTAAGTGTTGCAAGACTTCTCAATAGTTTCACTGAGCTTAGTATGGTATCAGCTTTATATTACTTGTTTCTTTCAGTTAGGAATATTGTCCTTCTTGAACTCAGTTGATCTGTACCCGATCAAACTTGGACTGGGGAGTTTAACTGATTAACCCTAGTCTTCCTTGACTTAGGGATGCAGCCTCAGCTCTTTAGTTATCTCTACTAAAGGCTCAGCAACTTTAATTTTAGCCCTTCTCCGCTAAAACTCTCTAGCTGCTCAACTTCCTCCCACAATCTCTCTTTTTCGATCACTCTCCTTTCTCACTAAACAGAACCAACTGCTCTGCTCAACCGACAAACTCCAACTGCCCAATTCCAACTGCTAAATTTTGAATTCTAAGGCTTCCACCAGCAAGGTGAAGCCACGCCCCTTTTCCTGGCCATGCCTTAGAGGCTCCCAGCTTCTGTATAAGAATAGCTGAAATATATAACCTTAAACAGTCAACCTAAACATAGCAATCATGAATAAAACACAATGATCATGACATCTTTACATACCTTCCAACCCGGAAAGATTATTTTTGCTTTTTCTAGACCCAGAATAAGCAAAAATAATAGAGAGTAACACAAAATACATATCTATACATAAACACAACATCATACCTTAAACTCTAAATACAAACCTGTAAGTCTTCCGATCAAGGTGCTCTGGATAGAGCATCAGCTACTACATTACATTTGCCCTTTATATGTTTAATATCAAATGTAAAGTCCTGTAGTGATAAACTCCATCTCAATAATTTGTTATTGGTCCCTTTTACATTATCCAACCATCTTAGGGGTGCGTGATCAGTTTGTAACGTAAACTTCCTTCCCCACAAGTATGGTTTCAGTTTCCTTATGGACCAAATTATCGAGTAACATTCCTTCTCGATTGTGGACATGCTTAGCTCATTAGAATGCCACTTCTTACTGAGGAATAGTATGGGCCTATCCTCTCCATCTTCATCAATTTGACTTAGGACTGCTCCTAGTCCAGTGTCTGAAGCGTCACAAGTTAAAATAAATGGGTTATCAAAATTTGGGGCTTTCAAAACCGAATCAGAAGTAAGGGCCCTTTTTAAATTGTCCATGGATTCCTGACACTTGGAAGACCAAATTACTTGGTTTGGGTGTTTCTTTTTTGTAAGGTCTGATAATGGGGCAGCTAAATTACTGAAAGACGGAATGAACTTTCAGTAATATCCGGCCAAACCAAGAAATGATCTAATTTGTTTTTTTGTTTTCGGGATTGGCCATTGGTGTATATCTTTGACCTTGGTAGGATCAGGTCTGATACACCCTCCACCTATAATATGTCCCAAATACTTAGACGTATGGTTTCCTAACTTGCATTTAGAAGCTTTAATAGTTAACCCAGCTTCTAATAACCTGCCCAACACACAATCAAGATGCTTAAGATGGTCCTCCCAACAATCACTATAGATACCTATGTCATCCATGTAGGCTAAACAGAACTCACCTAAGCCATAGAGAACTTTGTCTACCAGCCTCTGAAATGTTGCGGGGCTATTTTTTAATCCAAATGGTAAAACGACGAACTCGTAGAGTCCTCCCTGAGTTCTAAAGGCCGTTTTGGACTGGTCTTCAGGTGCCATAGGCACTTGCCAGAACCCCTTAGTCAAATCAATACTACTTATAAATTTGGCTTTTCCAATTCTTTCTAGTAAATCATCCAAACGGGGCATCGGATACATGTCGTTTTGGGTGATTTTATTTAACCGCCGGTAGTCTATGCAAAACCTTACGGTTTTGTCTGGCTTCTTTACTAACACTATGGGCGAAGCCCAAGGGCTGTTAGATGGCACGATTATATCCAAATCTAACATCTCCCTGACCTCTTGCTCTATGCATTCGCTTATCTTACCCGTTACCCTATAGGGAGGGGATGCTATCGGTGCGGCGTCACCGGTGCATATCTTATGTTGCACTCCCTGCACTCTCCCGGGTAAATCCGAAAACATGACTTTATACTTAGCCAAGATTCCTTTAACCTCTCTTTGTTGTGATGGAGATAAGTCTGAATTTATGGTTACTTTATCCAAGTTTCTATGTATCTCCCTATTACCTTCCCAAAATGAAAAAGGACCTGTATCTTCCTCTGATACTATACAGTAAACATTTGCCGACCTATTTACATATGGCTTAATCATGTTTACATGCACCCGTTTCTCAATCCCCAATCGTTCATCTAGGATGTCACAGTTCACATGGTTCTGCTTCCTGACGATCCTCCACGGTCCAGTCCAGTCTATCTGTAGTTTGTTGTTCTTGTTGGGTGTTAAAAACAGGACCTCATCTCCGACGTTGAAGTCTCGGGGTCTCGACGTTGCATCGTACCGGATCTTTTGTTGCTCCTGGGCCGTCATAAGATGTTCCTGGGCGATGTCCCTGGCCATCTTTAATGTTGACTGAAGATCCTTGATGTAGTCGTTGACAGGAACAGGATCTGGCGTAGGACTTGCTTCCCAGTGCTCTCTGATCAAATCAAGGGGTCCACGAGCCTTCCTTCCGAATAACAATTCAAAAGGCGAGTAACCAGTGCTGTCCTGTGGGACTGATCGATATGCGAATAACAGCTGCTGCAACTTGGTGTCCCAGTCGTGGGGTCTCTGCTGGCTATAGGCCTTGATCATTTTCACTAGTGTTTTGTTCAGGTTTTCTACTAGGCCATTCGTTTGCGGATGATAAGGTGTGGACGTTAGGTGTTTAATTCCGCACAACTCTAATAACTTCTTCATTAGCCGCGAGGTGAACTGAGTCCCCAGGTCTGACACAAGCTCTCTGGGGAATCCAGCCCTTCCCCAAATTGATAACAGCGCATTGGCTATGGTGGAAGTTTCAATATTGGTCAAAGCCACTGCATCTGGATACCTGGTTGCATAGTCTATTACTGTGAGGATATATTTGTATCCTCTCCGACTGGGCTTATACAAAGGACCAACTAGATCAATCCCTACTCGGAAAAAGGGTTCCCCAACAACCGGCATGGGAACTAAAGGAGCTTTGGTCTTATCTCTTCCCGTGCTAAACCTTTGGCAAATATCGCACGACCTGCAAAACTCCTTGATATGTTGATACATGCCAGGCCAGAAAAAGTTCTTGCTGATTCTTTGGGTGGTTTTTCTAACCCCCAAATGCCCTCCTTGTGGATTGTCATGGGCCACATCTAACAGTTGTTTCCTGTAGTTTACAGGTACCACTATTTGGGTACGTGTTTCTGGCTTATTCAAAGTCTTATGGCTTGTACTTTTCCTGTACAAAACTCCCTCCTTAAGTACGAACTTAGGAGTTTTACTTTCTTCTGTTCCTGTGGCGCTCTGAGCTTGCAAGAACAAAGGTTGTAATGTTTCATCTGCTAGCTGCTCTTGCAGTATCTCTTGTTTTCCCTCTATTCCGCTGACCAACTCAATGATGCTCGAACTAGACTCAGGAAGTTGCTCTGAGCTAGCTTGGATGGTCAAACACTTGGCTTTTGGAGTGTGGACCTCCATGTTGCCTTCATGTTTATCAGCTTCTTTCTGCCAATTCCTAACTTTTCCATTTAAATCATTCCCAATCAAACATTTGTATGGGATATCCGCGCAGACAGCGAAGTCCCATAATCCTTCCCAGCCTTTGTACTTGATGGGTAAGGATACTACAGGGGTTGGTATCGACGGACCTATCCCCTTTAAATTTATCTCTGAAGAGGGATGTTGGTATCTCTGTGGGACCGCTTCAGGACGTATAATACAGACATCCGACCCAGTGTCTCTCCATCCCTGCGTGTGTATCTCATCTATGACAATAGATTCTAAATAGTCTTCAGAGATTTCTCTTGAAAGGATAAATAAACATTGTTTTTCTTTTGGCCTCGCATCAGGGCTTCTAGACTTAACTTCAGGTTCTACTTCTTGTTCTATTGGAGCTCTATTTACAAAGAAAGTAGACCTGTCTTTCTTGATTAAGTTACATTGGTATCTAAGATGCCCTGGCCTTCCACAATGGTAACATTTTATCTTTTCCTCAGGCCTGGCTTGGCCTGCAACTGCCTCATGCTTCCTATAGGTGGTGTTTTCTCCTGAACCTCCCCTTTGCATCTGTGTGCGTGCGTGAGGGTAAAACGTCGGCTTTAGAGGTTTTTTCTCTTTCGGGTCTTCCTCCTTCCTAAAGCCTTCTTTCAAGGTAATTAGCTGGTCAATCATAACTGCAGCTTCATTGGCTGTCTTTGGGTTTCGGTCTTGAATTAGCCATCTGTATTCTGAGGGAACTAGGTGAAAGAGCTGCTCCAGCTTCAATAGTTCCTTAAGTTGCAGAAAGGAATCTACTTCAGAAGTCCTCACCCAGCTGTCAAAGTATTGAGCTTGCTTTGAAGCAACTTGCGCAAAACTTTGGTGTCTGTCCCTCTTTAAAGTTCTGAACTTTAATCTGTAAAATTCAGGCGTCAACTGAAACTTTTGTTGTACCGGCAGTTTAAACATCTTATAATCTCTGTGAGTGTCTTCAGCCATATCACTATATATTTTTAGAAGCTTTCCACTAATTTGTGGCCTCAGATATAACATCCATTTGTCTTCACTCACTTCAAAATCTTTACAGCACCGTTCAAAGGATATAAGGAACTTTTCTATATCATCTTCCTTGTTATATCTGGGAAACCTTTTTAAAATTACGTCAGGTGCTTCAGCTCTCAAATCCCCTTCTTGGGTATCAGCGTGAGGTTGAGAGTGTGTCAATCTTTGCTTCTCCAAATCTATTTCCATTCTCCTCAACTCTGCTTGCCTGGCCCTCTCCTCAGCTTGTCTCTCTTTCTCTTTTTCCTCAACCTCCATCTTTTTCAATTCCAATTCCAATTCAGTCTGCCGGGCTCTCTGTCTCTCCTCAATCTCTAATTTCTTCATCTTTAACTGATACTTGAGAGACATTTCAGACAAGGTTACTTGTTCTGAATCTGAGGAGGAAAGCTCTCCTGCCTCCTCTGCCAACTTTTTCTGTTTCCTGGTGGCCATTTCCAGGCAAGTTTTACCTCAGCCCTTTTACCTAAAGCTGATCTCCGGCACCAAACTAACTTTTGCCAAACGAATTTCAGGCACTGAATCAGTCTTTGTTACACGTATCCCACCGCTTGGCACCAAAAATGCGAAGACTCGATGTGATGACAGGGATGGAATCTTTTTGGATCCCACCTCTGCCACCAAATTGCGAAGGATTCAACTTCTACTTCTATGTATCCTACTTTTCAATGTTGTCGCTGCCACCACCTTTGAAAGATGCTTTGCTCAAATAATAAGCAACATTTGAAGAAACAGTAACTTGTTTATTTATAGCACAAAGCTTGATGGTTGCAAGAATGTTATATCTTAAGTTGAATGATGTTACTTCTGTACAGTAAGTGTTGCAAGACTTCTCAATAGTTTCACTGAGCTTAGTATGGTATCAGCTTTATATTACTTGTTTCTTTCAGTTAGGAATATTGTCCTTCTTGAACTCAGTTGATCTGTACCCGATCAAACTTGGACTGGGGAGTTTAACTGATTAACCCTAGTCTTCCTTGACTTAGGGATGCAGCCTCAGCTCTTTAGTTATCTCTACTAAAGGCTCAGCAACTTTAATTTTAGTCCTTCTCCGCTAAAACTCTCTAGCTGCTCAACTTCCTCCCACAATCTCTCTTTTTCGATCACTCTCCTTTCTCACTAAACAGAACCAACTCCTCTGCTCAACCGACAAACTCCAACTGCCCAATTCCAACTGCTAAATTTTGAATTCTAAGGCTTCCACCAGCAAGGTGAAGCCACGCCCCTTTTCCTGGCCATGCCTTAGAGGCTCCCAGCTTCTGTATAAGAATAGCTGAAATATATAAACTTAAACAGTCAACCTAAACATAGCAATCATGAATAAAACACAATGATCATGACATCTTTACAGTTTGTTCTTAAGTTGAATTTATTTGTGAGTCAGAACAGGTACATTTGTTAAGTCTAGCACGAGCCATATATATATAAAAGCGTTGCATAGTATAGGGAAGGGTGAACACCCCTGTGGTTTTCTCTCTGTGCCCCTGTTCAGAAAATTGGATTTTGGGGGAAAATGGCTTGTTGTGGTAACAAGGATTGCAGATAAAGCTTCAATTGAGACTCCTTTCCCCATGATAATAACTCTTCCAGAAGTGACTTTCCCTTCCAAGGGGAAGATTTCTGTCACTTCCTATTGTCTCACCCCCACTTGTAACTATCTATTCATTTATTTATTTACATCATTTCTATCCCGCCTTTCTCACCCAAGGGGACTCACGGTGTCTTACAAATCTGGCAAGATTCAATGCCAATAAACAAAAATACAATACGATGAAAAATAGAGCAATTAAAAGCAGCTAGGCAATTAAAACAATATACAAAGCTTAAAATATGTAAAGTGCTTAAATCCATTCATCCAAAGGCCTTGCGCATAATCTTTATTCCAGACCATGTCAAGCCATAAAAACTCATTTGTTAAATGCTTGCACGCATAGCCATGTCTTTAATTTCTTTCTAAAGCCCAAAAGAGATGGAGCCTGCCGATGAGGAATTTGTAAGTCAGATGTTTGTAACTTGAGGACTGACTGTATATGAAATCTGTACTGGCACCCATCCTATCTTTTGTCACAGCGGACGCCCTTTACCGATTGAACCATGACTGGGTAGCCAATAAACATATGATGCATGTATTCAGAGATGAGTCAATAACTTGGCAGCAAGCAAAAGAGTTGTGCAAATTTGAGAAGGCTGCAATGCTAAAGATTGAAAGTGATGAGGAAGAGGTAAGTGGAACAGGGTAAGTTGAACAGGGTGTCCTTTTGGGCTCTGCAAAAGGAGCCATCGTGGCCATTTATCCTATGTGTTGCACCCCTACACTGCAGAGACTAGGCCCCAACCTACTAGGCCCCAACCCAGATTCCTCTGATAGGTCAGGTGCAGGGACGATCACAGGCTGAACAGGCCCAACCTCAGGCTCACCCGACAGCTTAGGGGCAGGCTGGGATGCACCACTATCCCCACCCCAATTTATTTATTTATTTATTTACAGTATTTATATTCCGCCCTTCTCACCCCGAAGGGGTCTCGGGGCGGATTACAATGAACACATATATGGCAAACATTCAATGCCAACAGACAAACAACATTCAGTTTTAGACAGACACAGAGGCATTTTTAACATCTTTCCAGCTCCACGATTCCGGCCACAGGGGGAGCTGTTGCTTCACCATCCATTGGTGGCTGTTCTTCCTCTTCTTTTCCTCGTGAGCAGTTTTTTATGGTGTTGTAGATTAGTTAAATTAGCCTCCCGCATAAAGCGTCCCTAAATTTTCCCTACTTGACAGATGCAACTGTCTTTCGGGGCTGCTAGGTCAACAGCAAGCCGGGGCTATTTTATTTTTTTTATTTTTTTATGGTCGGAGGCTTAACCCGACCCGGGCTTCGAACTCATGACCTCTCGGTCAGTAGTGATTTATAGCAGCTGGTTACTAGCCAGCTGCGCCACAGCCCGGCCCACCTCAACCCCCCCTTGCCCTCCCCCGAGGCCAAGGCTTGGAAGGGTAGTTCTGACCAAATTTGGGGCGTGAACATCTCGAGCATCCTCCCTGGAATGCTCTTCTGGTCCATACCCAGTCCAGTCGTTCAAATACTGTAGATGACAGTGGCAATAATGAGAGTCCAGAATGTCTTTTATTTCAAATCCCCCCCCCCCCCGGCCATCTTCCAAAATTGGAGGAGGTGTTCACTGTCCCTCATCCGGATGATTGGTGAAATGCAGGTGAATCCGCATAGAGCGGGGAAGTTGACGTTTAAAAGTCACAGGGTTTACTTGAGCCACAACTCAGTAAGGCCCCACAAACCGAGCGTCTAGTTTACGACAAGGGCATTGCGAGGGAGGATCTTTAGTGGATAACCAAACTTGGTCTCCTACCTTGATCTCTGGTCCTTCTTGTCGATGGCGGTCAGCTACCCGTTTGTAATCCATGTTAGCTTGTTCAAGTTGCACTGGAAGAACATCATGAACTGCGGATAGACACGAGCCAGTCTTCCGCTGCAGGAACATCTCCAGACTCCATCACAGCTGGAAAGAACCGAGGGTGATATCCATAGTTTGCAAAGAAGGGGGCTTCCTTGGTAGACCCCAGCACAGAATTGTTGCACGCAAACCATAGAATCATAGAATCATAGAGCTGGAAGAGACCTCTTATTCTGTGATTCTTTGATTCTATGGTTTGTGTGCAACAATTCTCCACCAGCAAAATTAGGGACGCCCAATTATTTTGCAGGCAGTTCACGTAGCCCCGTAGGTATTGTTCTAGGATGGCATTGGTCCGTTCAGTCTGTCCATCAGTCTGTTGATGATGTGCGGTAGACATGCAAGTTTCAAATGAGCCATCTTGGTGAACACGTTCACTACAACTAATACAGTTGTAAATCCATTGGAACATGGCAAGTCAGTAATAAAATCTGCCGAAATTATTTCCCAAGGCCGAGTGGGGGTAGGCATTGGTTGTATCAGTCCTGCTGGTTTTCCCACCTGTGTCTTTGCCTGCTGGAACACAGTGCAAGTAGTTACATCCTTCTCCGCCTCCCTTTGGATCTTCGGCCACCAAAAGTCCCTCAAGATTAATGGCATGGTTTTGAACAATCTGAAGTGTCCCGCTGTCCGCCTGTCATGGCACAATTTTAGAATCTCTTCTCTTTCAGGAGACACATAAACACGGGATCGATGGCACAACAAGTCATCCCTTATACTGAAGGGGAATTTGACTCCCAGAGGCAACTGTTCTTGAACCCATAGATCTGACTTTTGTCTGGCACGGATTTTCTCTGACAGGGTTGTAACAGGAGTGGATGGGGAAACAGACCTGTGCATGGCTTCCTCAGCTGCTTTGCAAATCCCTTTCTTCATTGCCAGTTGGAAATGGCATTTAGTGGTCAATGTACCTAGGGACACTGTCTGGAAAGACTCTGAGATCAGATAACATCTCCTTCCCAGTAAAGAGTTTCTGGTTGTCCTTTTTTAAAGCTGTACATTGAAGATTACATTAGGGGGAGAGAAGTCGCTTACTGGATGGCCCTCCGGAGGAAGAAAGATGACCTTTTTTACTGGGATACAGACGGAACGGAGGTGCCAAAAAAGGACGGGTAAGTCATTAAACACTGATTGATAGCTTGTAGTGCATAAAGTTTCTCAGATATGTTCTTTTTGTTCTTTAGCTGAGGCTTTCTAGAACCCAGCACAAAATCTGACCTTCAAATCTGAAAGAAAAACTGAGGTTTTGGGAAGAGCAGTTGCTGTCTTTCCAGAGAAAATGTGTGGTGTCATGGCCTCATGGTCTCTTCCAGCGAAATCATTCTATGGGTTGGAAGAGAACTCTGGGAGACCGGGGATTGTCTATACTGGTAAAAAGGCAAAACATGGTCACTGCAGATGTGGCTTGCTACAGTAAACATTCAGAGTTTTTGGCCCTTAATTCATGTATATACTCTAGAAATTTTAGTTAAAAATCAATCCTAAATACTTGGGTTGGCTGCTGGTGGATGGCGCTGTTTCACCCGGAGGGATGAAGCCCAAAGGTGGTTCTGGGGACACCTGCTCAAGCCTTAGCCATTGGCCACTGGAGCCCCCCAAGCCTCGATGTTGTTCCCTGTACTATTAAATATATGCACAAAGCCTGGAGCAAACTATCTCTCGAAATTATGAAGAGCGGAGAGTCTGGAGCTGTATTGAAAGACAAGGTGCCCCAGAACCAGGCCTGGCAGAATGGATTGAGTTTGGCACGTATTTGATTTTCTTTCTCTTGTGTCAGGAGTGACTTGAGAAACTACAAGTCACTCTTGGTGTTAGAGAATTGGCTGTCTGCAAGGATGTTGCCCAGGGAACGCCCAGATGTTTTTGATGTTTTACTATCCTTGTGGGAGGCTTTTCTCATGTCCCTGCATGGGGAGCTGGAGCTGACAGAGGGAGCTCATCCGTGCTCTCCCCAGATTTGAACCTGTCGGCACAAGGGTTTAACCCATTGCACCACTGGGGACTCCACCTATTTAACTGATCTGGTTTGATGATATGTAATCTTGGGAGTTGTGGTATGGCGGAGAAGACCAATGACCGAATTACAACTACCAGGGTTACATAGCACTGAGGCATGGCAGTTCAAGTGGGGCCAAACTGCATTTATTCCGCAGGGTAGATGCATCTGTAAAAGTAGCTAAGGGTTTGGTGTGACCTATCTGTGGCATCTTCTTTTCAGCTATTGGACAGTTGGTGAACCAATTGAAAATGACAAAGTCAACTGTGCTTTCATAAAAGCATACTGCTATGAAAATTTGAAATGTTGGTCGGCTGGTAAATGTACTTTAAAAGCAAGAACTATTTGTAAGGTTAAGGCGAAACCAAAGTGGCTGACTTGACTGCGCATCTGAAGACAAACGTCCCTGTATTCCCCGAATGTTGTGAAAGAAACGAGGACACCACTGTATCGGGACACAGAAGCCACAGCCAGCTGACCAGGATATTAAACACAAACATAAAAAAGACTTCTCTGATGTCATTATTGAAAAACACCCTTTCAGTCCAATTTCCTTGAGAATGGCTTTTGCCAGCTGACTGAGGGGCGGGGGTGGTTCCACCATGGCTCAGTACTCATGGGTCCTGGGAGTTGTAGCACCAGCTAAAGGTCTTCTCTGCCTGGCCTCTCTCAGGTGGAGCCAGGGCAGTTAAAGTGGTGCAATGTGCGTGCAGTTGGAGGGTGGTCTCTCAATCCAAGCTCCTTCTCCAGGAGACCAGAGGGGCCATTTTCTCATGCAGAGCCCGACCATTTTCTTTTGCTTGAGGGGTGCCCCCTCGGCCGCGTCTCAGCCAGATGAGATCTTACCCAATGGAATCTCTGGAGGGACGGGACGCTTTCGCTGAGAGTTGTGAGCAGTGCACCCATTTCTTCAGTGGCCTCTGGGTCAGCAGTTAGTGAAGTCAGTCCGCCAACCGAACACAAGCGGCAGCTTCAACAACACCACGAAGAACTAGGTGGCTAGTTGTCCAGATGTCCTGTGGGGCGGAGGCCTACACCCAGCCCGCAGCCCAGCAGTCTCCTGAACCTGCAATCCTGCAAGACTAGGCTACACCTCTCTAAGAAAAGCTAGATCTTTGTGCCCACTTAGAAATTTGTTACCAAACCCTGAGAGTGTCCTGGGGAACTCCCTGCAGCCTCTCCCACCGAGGAATTTGCTTGGCCTATGCTCATTCATAAAAAGGCAAGTTCATTAATTTCAAAAAACCAATTTAGGTGCAGGGAGGCAAATCAGTGCCATTGAGGTGATTAATGACTTTTTTTTGGGGGGGGGGGGGGGTTGTTTTGTTTTTTTAAAACTGCCTGCAAAGGGCTGCTTCTTGCAGGGAATGGGAGTAAAAGCAACGGCCAATGGAATGGCAGTTCATGACGACAGGAGGGCCTCTTAGCAGTGGTTGGAGAGCGCCTGGTTGGACGCCTGACTCCCTCCCACTCGATGGCTGGTGGAATGGCCGTTCATGATGGCAGGAGGGCCTCTCAGCAGTGGTTGGAGAGCGCCTGGTTGGACGCCTGACTCCCTCCCACTCGATGGCTGGTGGAATGGCCGTTCATGATGGCAGGAGGGCTTCTCTGCAGTGGTTGGAGAGCGCCTGGTTGGACGCCTGACTCCCTCCCACTCGATAGCTGGTGGAATGGCCGTTCATGATGGCAGGAGGGCTTCTCTGCAGTGGTTGGAGAGTGCCTGGTTGGACGCCTGACTCCCTCCCACTCGACAGCTGGTGGAATGGCCGTTCATGATGGCAGGAGGGCTTCTCTGCAGTGGTTGGAGAGCGCCTGGTTGGTAGCTTGACTCCCTCCCACTCGACGGCTGGTGGAATGGCCGTTCATGATGGCAGGAGGGCTTCTCTGCAGTGGTTGGAGAGCGCCTGGTTGGTAGCTTGACTCCCTCCCACTCGACGGCTGGTGGAATGGCCGTTCATGATGGCAGGAGGGCTTCTCTGCAGTGGTTGGAGAGCGCCTGGTTGGACGCCTGACTCCCTCCCACTCGATGGCTGGTGGAATGGCCGTTCATGATGGCAGGAGGGCTTCTCTGCAGTGGTTGGAGAGCGCCTGGTTGGTAGCTTGACTCCCTCCCACTCGACGGCTGGTGGAATGGACGTTCATGATGGCAAGAGGGCCTCTCAGCAGTGGTTGGAGAGCGCCTAGTTGGACGCCTGACTCCCTCCCACTCGATAGCTGGTGGAATGGCCGTTCATGATGGCAGGAGGGCTTCTCTGCAGTGGTTGGAGAGCACCTGGTTGGTAGCTTGACTCCCTCCCACTCGACAGCTGGTGGAATGGCCGTTCATGATGGCAGGAGGGCTTCTCTGCAGTGGTTGGAGAGCGCCTGGTTGGTAGCTTGACTCCCTCCCACTCGATGGCTGGTGGAATGGCCGTTCATGATGGCAGGAGGGCTTCTCTGCAGTGGTTGGAGAGCGCCTGGTTGGTAGCTTGACTCCCTCCCACTCGACGGCTGGTGGAATGGCCGTTCATGATGGCAGGAGGGCTTCTCTGCAGTGGTTGGAGAGCGCCTGGTTGGACGCCTGACTCCCTCCCACTCGATGGCTGGTGGAATGGCCGTTCATGATGGCAGGAGGGCTTCTCTGCAGTGGTTGGAGAGCGCCTGGTTGGTAGCTTGACTCCCTCCCACTCGACGGCTGGTGGAATGGACGTTCATGATGGCAAGAGGGCCTCTCAGCAGTGGTTGGAGAGCGCCTAGTTGGACGCCTGACTCCCTCCCACTCGATAGCTGGTGGAATGGCCGTTCATGATGGCAGGAGGGCTTCTCTGCAGTGGTTGGAGAGCACCTGGTTGGTAGCTTGACTCCCTCCCACTCGATGGCTGGTGGAATGGCCGTTCATGATGGCAGGAGGGCTTCTCTGCAGTGGTTGGAGAGCGCCTGGTTGGACGCCTGACTCCCTCCCACTCGACAGCTGGTGGAATGGCCATTCATGATGGCAGGAGGGCTTCTCTGCAGTGGTTGAAGAGTGCCTGGTTGGACGCCTGACTCCCTCCCACTCGACAGCTGGTGGAATGGCCGTTCATGATGGCAGGAGGGCTTCTCTGCAGTGGTTGGAGAGTGCCTGGTTGGACGCCTGACTCCCTCCCACTCGATGGCTGGTGGAATGGCCGTTCATGATGGCAGGAGGGCTTCTCTGCAGTGGTTGGAGAGTGCCTGGTTGGACGCCAGACTCCCTCCCACTCGACAGCTGGTGGAATGGCCGTTCATGATGGCAGGAGGGCTTCTCTGCAGTGGTTGGAGAGTGCCTGGTTGGACGCCTGACTCCCTCCCACTCGACAGCTGGTGGAATGGCCGTTCATGATGGCAGGAGGGCTTCTCTGCAGTGGTTGGAGAGCGCCTGGTTGGTAGCTTGACTCCCTCTCACTCGACGGCTGGTGGAATGGCCGTTCATGATGGCAGGAGGGCCTCTCAGCAGTGGTTGGAGAGCGCCTGGTTGGTAGCTTGACTCCCTCCCACTCGACAGCTGGTGGAATGGCCGTTCATGATGGCAGGAGGGCTTCTCTGCAGTGGTTGGAGAGCGCCTGGTTGGTAGCTTGACTCCCTCCCACTCGATGGCTGGTGGAATGGCCGTTCATGATGGCAGGAGGGCTTCTCTGCAGTGGTGGGAGAGCGCCTGGTTGGTAGCTTGACTCCCTCCCACTCAATGGCTGGTGGAATGGCCGTTCATGATGACAGGAGGGCTTCTCTGCAGTGGTTGGAGAGCGCCTGGTTGGTAGCTCGACTTCCTCCCACTCGACGGCTGGTGGAATGGACGTTCATGATGGCAGGAGGGCCTCTCAGCAGTGGTTGGAGAGCGCCTGGTTGGACGCCTGACTCCCTCCCACTCGACGGCTGGTGGAATGGCCGTTCATGATGGCAGGAGGGCCTCTCAGCAGTGGTTGGAGAGCGCCTTGTTGGTAGCTTGACTCCCTCCCACTCGACAGCTTGTGGAATGGCCGTTCATGATGGCAGGAGGGCTTCTCTGCAGTGGTTGGAGAGCGCCTGGTTGGTAGCTTGACTCCCTCCCACTCGACGGCTGGTGGAATGGACGTTCATGATGGCAAGAGGGCCTCTCAGCAGTGGTTGGAGAGCACCTGGTTGGTAGCTTGACTCCCTCCCACTCGACGGCTGGTGGAATGGACGTTCATGATGGCAGGAGGGCTTCTCTGCAGTGGTTGGAGAGTGCCTGATTGGACGCCTGACTCCCTCCTACTCGATGGCTGGTGGAATGGCCGTTCATGATGGCAGGAGGGCTTCTCTGCAGTGGTTGGAGAGTGCCTGGTTGGTAGCTTGACTCCCTCCCACTCGACGGCTGGTGGAATGGACGTTCATGATGGCAGGAGGGCTTCTCTGCAGTGGTTGGAGAGTGCCTGATTGGACGCCTGACTCCCTCCTACTCGATGGCTGGTGGAATGGCCGTTCATGATGGCAGGAGGGCTTCTCTGCAGTGGTTGGAGAGTGCCTGGTTGGTAGCTTGACTCCCTCCCACTCGACGGCTGGTGGAATGGCCGTTCATGATGGCAGGAGGGCTTCTCTGCAGTGGTTGGAGAGTGCCTGATTGGACGCCTGACTCCCTCCTACTCGATGGCTGGTGGAATGGCCGTTCATGATGGCAGGAGGGCTTCTCTGCAGTGGTTGGAGAGTGCCTGGTTGGTAGCTTGACTCCCTCCCACTCGACAGCTGGTGGAATGGACGTTCATGATGGCAGGAGGGCTTCTCTGCAGTGGTTGGAGAGCGCCTGGTTGGTAGCTTGACTCCCTCCCACTCGACGTCTGGTGGAATGGACGTTCATGATGGCAGGAGGGCTTCTCTGCAGTGGTTGAAGAGCGCCTGGTTGGACGCCTGACTCCCTCCCACTCGATGGCTGGTGGAATGGCCGTTCATGATGGCAGGAGGGCTTCTCTGCAGTGGTTGGAGAGCGCCTGGTTGGTAGCTTGACTCCCTCCCACTCGACGGCTGGTGGAATGGCCGTTCATGATGGCAGGAGGGCTTCTCTGCAGTGGTTGGAGAGCGCCTGGTTGGTAGCTTGACTCCCTCCCACTCGACAGCTGGTGGAATGGCCGTTCATGATGGCAGGAGGGCTTCTCTGCAGTGGTTGGAGAGCGCCTGGTTGGACGCCTGACTCCCTCCCACTCGACAGCTGGTGGAATGGCCGTTCATGATGGCAGGAGGGCTTCTCTGCAGTGGTTGGAGAGCGCCTGGTTGGACGCCTGACTCCCTCCCACTCGATGGCTGGTGGAATGGCCGTTCATGATGGCAGGAGGGCTTCTCTGCAGTGGTTGGAGAGCGCCTGGTTGGACGCCTGACTCCCTCCTACTCGATGGCTGGTGGAATGGCCGTTCATGATGGCAGGAGCGCTTCTCTGCAGTGGTTGGAGAGCGCCTGGTTGGACGCCTGACTCCCTCCTACTCGATGGCTGGTGGAATGGCCGTTCATGATGGCAGGAGGGCTTCTCTGCAGTGGTTGGAGAGCGCCTGGTTGGTAGCTTGACTCCCTCCCACTCGACGGCTGGTGGAATGGCCGTTCATGATGGCAGGAGGGCTTCTCTGCAGTGGTTGGAGAGCGCCTGGTTGGACGCCTGACTCCCTCCCACTCGATAGCTGGTGGAATGGCCGTTCATGATGGCAGGAGGGCTTCTCTGCAGTGGTTGGAGAGTGCCTGGTTGGTAGCTTGACTCCCTCCTACTCGACGGCTGGTGGAATGGACGTTCATGATGGCAGGAGGGCTTCTCTGCAGTGGTTGGAGAGCGCCTGGTTGGACGCCTGACTCCCTCCCACTCGATAGCTGGTGGAATGGCCGTTCATGATGGCAGGAGGGCTTCTCTGCAGTGGTTGGAGAGTGCCTGGTTCGTAGCTTGACTCCCTCCTACTCGACGGCTGGTGGAATGGACGTTCATGATGGCAGGAGGGCTTCTCTGCAGTGGTTGGAGAGTGCCTGGTTCGTAGCTTGACTCCCTCCCACTCGATGGCTGGTGGAATGTCCGTTCATGATGGCAGGAGGGCTTCTCTGCAGTGGTTGGAGAGCGCCTGGTTGGACGCCTGACTCCCTCCTACTCGATGGCTGGTGGAATGGCCGTTCATGATGGCAGGAGGGCTTCTCTGCAGTGGTTGGAGAGCGCCTGGTTGGTAGCTTGACTCCCTCCCACTCGACGGCTGGTGGAATGGCCGTTCATGATGGCAGGAGGGCTTCTCTGCAGTGGTTGGAGAGCACCTGGTTGGTAGCTTGACTCCCTCCCACTCGACGGCTGGTGGAATGGCCGTTCATGATGGCAGGAGGGCTTCTCTGCAGTGGTTGGAGAGCGCCTGGTTGGTAGCTTGACTCCCTCCCACTCGACGGCTGGTGGAATGGCCGTTCATGATGGCAGGAGGGCTTCTCTGCAGTGGTTGGAGAGCGCCTGGTTCGTAGCTTGACTCCCTCCCACTCGACGGCTGGTGGAATGGACGTTCATGATGGCAGGAGGGCTTCTCTGCAGTGGTTGGAGAGTGCCTGGTTGGACGCCTGAATCCCTCCCACTCGACAGCTGGTGGAATGGCCGTTCATGATGGCAGGAGGGCTTCTCTGCAGTGGTTGGAGAGCGCCTGGTTGGACGCCTGACTCCCTCCTACTCGATGGCTGGTGGAATGGCCGTTCATGATGGCAGGAGGGCTTCTCTGCAGTGGTTGGAGAGTGCCTGGTTGGTAGCTTGACTCCCTCCCACTCGACAGCTGGTGGAATGGACGTTCATGATGGCAGGAGGGCTTCTCTGCAGTGGTTGGAGAGCGCCTGGTTGGTAGCTTGACTCCCTCCCACTCGACGTCTGGTGGAATGGACGTTCATGATGGCAGGAGGGCTTCTCTGCAGTGGTTGAAGAGCGCCTGGTTGGACGCCTGACTCCCTCCCACTCGATGGCTGGTGGAATGGCCGTTCATGATGGCAGGAGGGCTTCTCTGCAGTGGTTGGAGAGCGCCTGGTTGGTAGCTTGACTCCCTCCCACTCGACGGCTGGTGGAATGGCCGTTCATGATGGCAGGAGGGCTTCTCTGCAGTGGTTGGAGAGCGCCTGGTTGGTAGCTTGACTCCCTCCCACTCGACAGCTGGTGGAATGGCCGTTCATGATGGCAGGAGGGCTTCTCTGCAGTGGTTGGAGAGCGCCTGGTTGGACGCCTGACTCCCTCCCACTCGACAGCTGGTGGAATGGCCGTTCATGATGGCAGGAGGGCTTCTCTGCAGTGGTTGGAGAGCGCCTGGTTGGACGCCTGACTCCCTCCCACTCGATGGCTGGTGGAATGGCCGTTCATGATGGCAGGAGGGCTTCTCTGCAGTGGTTGGAGAGCGCCTGGTTGGACGCCTGACTCCCTCCTACTCGATGGCTGGTGGAATGGCCGTTCATGATGGCAGGAGCGCTTCTCTGCAGTGGTTGGAGAGCGCCTGGTTGGACGCCTGACTCCCTCCTACTCGATGGCTGGTGGAATGGCCGTTCATGATGGCAGGAGGGCTTCTCTGCAGTGGTTGGAGAGTGCCTGGTTCGTAGCTTGACTCCCTCCTACTCGACGGCTGGTGGAATGGACGTTCATGATGGCAGGAGGGCTTCTCTGCAGTGGTTGGAGAGTGCCTGGTTCGTAGCTTGACTCCCTCCCACTCGATGGCTGGTGGAATGTCCGTTCATGATGGCAGGAGGGCTTCTCTGCAGTGGTTGGAGAGCGCCTGGTTGGACGCCTGACTCCCTCCTACTCGATGGCTGGTGGAATGGCCGTTCATGATGGCAGGAGGGCTTCTCTGCAGTGGTTGGAGAGCGCCTGGTTGGTAGCTTGACTCCCTCCCACTCGACGGCTGGTGGAATGGCCGTTCATGATGGCAGGAGGGCTTCTCTGCAGTGGTTGGAGAGCACCTGGTTGGTAGCTTGACTCCCTCCCACTCGACGGCTGGTGGAATGGCCGTTCATGATGGCAGGAGGGCTTCTCTGCAGTGGTTGGAGAGCGCCTGGTTGGTAGCTTGACTCCCTCCCACTCGACGGCTGGTGGAATGGCCGTTCATGATGGCAGGAGGGCTTCTCTGCAGTGGTTGGAGAGCGCCTGGTTCGTAGCTTGACTCCCTCCCACTCGACGGCTGGTGGAATGGACGTTCATGATGGCAGGAGGGCTTCTCTGCAGTGGTTGGAGAGTGCCTGGTTGGACGCCTGAATCCCTCCCACTCGACAGCTGGTGGAATGGCCGTTCATGATGGCAGGAGGGCTTCTCTGCAGTGGTTGGAGAGCGCCTGGTTGGACGCCTGACTCCCTCCTACTCGATGGCTGGTGGAATGGCCGTTCATGATGGCAGGAGGGCTTCTCTGCAGTGGTTGGAGAGTGCCTGGTTGGTAGCTTGACTCCCTCCCACTCGACAGCTGGTGGAATGGACGTTCATGATGGCAGGAGGGCTTCTCTGCAGTGGTTGGAGAGCGCCTGGTTGGTAGCTTGACTCCCTCCCACTCGACGTCTGGTGGAATGGACGTTCATGATGGCAGGAGGGCTTCTCTGCAGTGGTTGAAGAGCGCCTGGTTGGACGCCTGACTCCCTCCCACTCGATGGCTGGTGGAATGGCCGTTCATGATGGCAGGAGGGCTTCTCTGCAGTGGTTGGAGAGCGCCTGGTTGGTAGCTTGACTCCCTCCCACTCGACGGCTGGTGGAATGGCCGTTCATGATGGCAGGAGGGCTTCTCTGCAGTGGTTGGAGAGCGCCTGGTTGGTAGCTTGACTCCCTCCCACTCGACAGCTGGTGGAATGGCCGTTCATGATGGCAGGAGGGCTTCTCTGCAGTGGTTGGAGAGCGCCTGGTTAGACGCCTGACTCCCTCCCACTCGACAGCTGGTGGAATGGCCGTTCATGATGGCAGGAGGGCTTCTCTGCAGTGGTTGGAGAGCGCCTGGTTGGACGCCTGACTCCCTCCCACTCGATGGCTGGTGGAATGGCCGTTCATGATGGCAGGAGGGCTTCTCTGCAGTGGTTGGAGAGCGCCTGGTTGGACGCCTGACTCCCTCCTACTCGATGGCTGGTGGAATGGCCGTTCATGATGGCAGGAGCGCTTCTCTGCAGTGGTTGGAGAGCGCCTGGTTGGACGCCTGACTCCCTCCTACTCGATGGCTGGTGGAATGGCCGTTCATGATGGCAGGAGGGCTTCTCTGCAGTGGTTGGAGAGCGCCTGGTTGGTAGCTTGACTCCCTCCCACTCGACGGCTGGTGGAATGGCCGTTCATGATGGCAGGAGGGCTTCTCTGCAGTGGTTGGAGAGCGCCTGGTTGGACGCCTGACTCCCTCCCACTCGATAGCTGGTGGAATGGCCGTTCATGATGGCAGGAGGGCTTCTCTGCAGTGGTTGGAGAGTGCCTGGTTGGTAGCTTGACTCCCTCCTACTCGACGGCTGGTGGAATGGACGTTCATGATGGCAGGAGGGCTTCTCTGCAGTGGTTGGAGAGCGCCTGGTTGGACGCCTGACTCCCTCCCACTCGATAGCTGGTGGAATGGCCGTTCATGATGGCAGGAGGGCTTCTCTGCAGTGGTTGGAGAGTGCCTGGTTCGTAGCTTGACTCCCTCCTACTCGACGGCTGGTGGAATGGACGTTCATGATGGCAGGAGGGCTTCTCTGCAGTGGTTGGAGAGTGCCTGGTTCGTAGCTTGACTCCCTCCCACTCGATGGCTGGTGGAATGTCCGTTCATGATGGCAGGAGGGCTTCTCTGCAGTGGTTGGAGAGCGCCTGGTTGGACGCCTGACTCCCTCCTACTCGATGGCTGGTGGAATGGCCGTTCATGATGGCAGGAGGGCTTCTCTGCAGTGGTTGGAGAGCGCCTGGTTGGTAGCTTGACTCCCTCCCACTCGACGGCTGGTGGAATGGCCGTTCATGATGGCAGGAGGGCTTCTCTGCAGTGGTTGGAGAGCACCTGGTTGGTAGCTTGACTCCCTCCCACTCGACGGCTGGTGGAATGGCCGTTCATGATGGCAGGAGGGCTTCTCTGCAGTGGTTGGAGAGCGCCTGGTTGGTAGCTTGACTCCCTCCCACTCGACGGCTGGTGGAATGGCCGTTCATGATGGCAGGAGGGCTTCTCTGCAGTGGTTGGAGAGCGCCTGGTTCGTAGCTTGACTCCCTCCCACTCGACGGCTGGTGGAATGGACGTTCATGATGGCAGGAGGGCTTCTCTGCAGTGGTTGGAGAGTGCCTGGTTGGACGCCTGAATCCCTCCCACTCGACAGCTGGTGGAATGGCCGTTCATGATGGCAGGAGGGCCTCTCAGCAGTGGTTGGAGAGCGCCTAGTTGGACGCCTGACTCCCTCCCACTCGACGGCTGGTGGAATGGCCGTTCATGATGGCAGGAGGGCCTCTCAGCAGTGGTTGGAGAGCGCCTAGTTGGACGCCTGACTCCCTCCCACTCGACGGCTGGTGGAATGGCCGTTCATGATGGCAGGAGGGCCTCTCAGCAGTGGTTGGAGAGCGCCTAGTTGGACGCCTGACTCCCTCCCACTCGACGGCTGGTGGAATGGCCGTTCATGATGGCAGGAGGGCCTCTCTGCAGTGGTTGGAGAGCGCCTAGTTGGACGCCTGACTCCCTCCCACTCGACGGCTGGTGGAATGGCCGTTCATGATGGCAGGAGGGCCTCTCAGCAGTGGTTGGAGAGCGCCTAGTTGGACGCCTGACTCCCTCCCACTCGACAGCTGGTGGAATGGCCGTTCATGATGGCAGGAGGGCCTCTCAGCAGTGGTTGGAGAGCGCCTAGTTGGACGCCTGACTCCCTCCCACTCGACGGCTGGTGGAATGGCCGTTCATGATGGCAGGAGGGCCTCTCTGCAGTGGTTGGAGAGTGCCTGGTTGGACGCCTGGCTCCCTCCCACTCGACGGCCAGTTTAATGGCAGATAAAGATGAAAAGCTACCCAGTACTAATCAAGCTTGCTAATTGCAACAGTTACACTTGCTTTAAACAGAAAAGAATTCTTTATCCCACCCTGGACATTCAACAGATGTATACACTTGCCTTATTTCCAACATTCCTCTGAACAAGCCTCTGAGGATGCTTGCCACAGATGCAGGCTAATAGCAGGAGAGAATGCTACGGAAACATGGCCATACCTCCTGAAAGTCTCACAGCAATCCAGTGATTCCAACCATGAAATCCTTCGACAGCACAGATACCATTTTATCAGCTGTCTGCTCGGCCGTTTAGGACTTCCGATTATTCTCAGTCTGGTTCCTCCCCTGTGGCCTTGCCTCCCTGGGAGCACCTGATCCTGACATTTAAAGCTCGAAATGGCCAAGGACCATTATATCTTAGGGACTGCCTCATTCCTTTTTTTCAATCAGTGGTCACCTCGATCCTTCCAGGAAAATCTCCTATATGTACTGGGCCCGAGGGAGGTACGCCTGGAAGCTACAAGGCGTAGAGCCTTTTCGGACGATGCTCCAATTCTGTGGAACTCATTGCCTCCATATGTTAGAGCAATGTCAGAGTTGCGACCTTTTGGAAAAGCGCTCAAGACTTGGCTTTTTGGTTGTGAATTTAAGTAAATCAGATCTAATTTGCCAAATAGTCACTGTTGAATGTTTTTATATTGTGGAACGATAATTTAAATTGTAAGTCACTCGGAGCACTCTGGTGGAGAGCGACTAATTAAGAAGTGAAGTGAAGTGAAGTGAAGAAGGAAGGAACAAGAGAAAGCTCAAAGTAAGGAAAGAAAGAGGTAGGGAAGGAAGGAAGGAAAAATTACCTTTATCATAACCCAGCTCTTACTCTTCTCTTCTATTACTAGGCTTGAGCGATCCATGAAAAAATTGATTCTAAACTTGCTTCAAAAGTAGGGGGCACTAGCATTTCGTTTCTGAAGTCATTTTCGAATTTTGTCTCCAAAATTTTTGAAATTTAACAAAAATTCATTAAACTCAAAAGTAATTCGTTAATGGTGGACGCACATGCGCAGGGGCCCAAAACAGCCCGGGGGGGGACATTTACGGGGCTCTCCCGCAGTCATTTTTTGAGTTATTGTGATCAAATTTGGTACAGTGGTAGAACACCACCCTGTTTGCTCACCAAACTTCAGAGCGTTTTCCCTTTCCTCAGATTTATTGCGCAATTTCATAGTTTATATAAAAAATCTTTATTTAAAAATTGCAAAAATCTGTTCCTGCTTTTAAATTGTTATTTCCTGTTCAATGGGGTATTATTCACTGTGAAAATCCTTCTTCTACTTGTGTAACATTGTTTCAAGTGCCTGTAAATCTGTCAAAATGTTAGGACATTGGTGGCCAAGACACACTGCGCTGCCGCAATGCGCAATGAGTTTCCGCAGGCATCCAGGATGGAGGCCATTATCTACCACAGTGGGCAAGCCCCTCCACCTCCCAATAAATGTCAGATTCACGGGACGTTGGTTTGAGTTCTCGCCTGATGGTAAAATGGGGGCTTGGGTCCCACTCCTCTGGGGAGCCGGCCACCGGTGGCCGCCCCCCCCCCAGCCCCAATGTTTAATGTTGCGGAACAGGGTGTGGTTTCTTCTGCTGCGATAGACGTGGGGGTTTGGATCCCACTCCCCTGGTGAGCCGTCCACCGTCAGGCGGCACCCACCCCCCGCCCCAATGTATAATGTTGCGGGGCGGGGCGTGGTTTTCTGCTGCGATAGACAGGGAGGCTTGGGTCCATTATAAACACTGGCGGGGAGGGGGAGGGAGGCTTGCAGCCATTTTACAGCCTTTGACGGGGGTGGTAAACAATTCAAAAAGGCCTCCTCCTGAGACCCGGGGAAGTCATCACGAAAAAGGAAGGAACTAGGAAAAATAGCTCAATTTCGCAGAGAATGAAAACTCTGTGACGTGGAAGAAGGAAATGCTTGGCTTTATACCGATCGCCCGAGTTCTTCCAACAAACCAGGTGGAAGACCCACTTCAGCTTCCCGGACCCACAACGAGCGGGCCTTACCCGGCCATATACACGCTAGTCCAAAGACTCCCTCCCCCATCCCCCACCGGCCACAGTTGTCCGGCCCAGACCCACACCACCTAAGGCCAAGCACAAGGAAGCTGCCAGCCGGCTAAGCAAACAGGCGGGCGGCACCTGTACACCTGGTGCAAAAAAAGGTGAAATTCTGGGAGGGTTCCAGGGAGCCATATGCTGCAGTTATGAAGTTGATTGAATTGTACTGGCGGTTGATTGATTTTGGCAACCATTGGCCGGCCTAGGCCCACAAAATGTCATTTTGGAAATGACCTTCTCCTGCCCACGGTGCAACTCCACCATGTTTCTGCCAGGAAAAAAGCCATACGCCCCCTCTCCTGTGTAAAATCATCATTACCAAATTGGATGTTTAATTGGCTTTTCATTAATCTCTCCTTATCCAAGTTTCTGCAGGCCCATTATCTTGGATAAGTGAGACTCTACTGTATTCTTTTTCCTGATTTTTTTTAAAGGAACTTCATCAATTTCAACACTATCCTTTCTCAAGAGCAACTGCGAGGATTTGGATTAGACCATACATACATACACTTTCGCCAAAATTTTAAAAAAAGGATCGAGAGTTGATTTAAATCTGTATTTATTTTAAACTGTACCCAAAGCGGATGCATTTCCTACATTGGTTTTATACACTAAGTTCACCTTGAATATCTATCTGAATTTACTTCTTCCCAACCCGAAGCCTTAATAAGCAAAACAAAACTTAGACAAACTGCAGGGACTGCCCCCTAGGGATGGGTGTCTCCGAAAACGCAAGCAGAGAACGGTGTGTGTGTGATGATTAAGACGGACAGGAAAACTCTGGGGGACGGAAGGGAGAACTGTGAACTAGGATAGCTTTGGAGAACGGAGGAGAGAGGTGTGGGACATAAGGAAAAGGGACTAACCCCCCTCCCCCCAAGTTGCCAAAATAAACCAGAAACAGAGCAGCTTAAAGGAAGAGTATTGTTGTTCTAGGAGGAATGAGTGTCAAAATCCAACTCGGGGAAATTCAACACGGGAAGGTTGGCCTTCAAGACCAGTTTCTCAACTGTTTGTGTGTCCAGCAAGCTGCGGTGGGGTGTGACTACATCACCCGCAAGGCTGAAGACCCTTTCGCTCTGCACGCTGGTTGGCGGGCAGCTGAGAAACTGGCGGGCTACGTGTGATAGATCCGGCCAGATGTGATCACGTGAAACCCGGTAGGCCAATGGATCACAGGAAATTATCTCTGGAGGTTCCTCAAAGTACCGGTTGACTAAGCACTCGGCCGAGTCTACCTTTTGCACCGAAGCCAGCAAAGAGGTATCTTCTGAGCGGGCTAGTATGGCCATCATCTCCGCAAAGAAAGCATTTCCTTGTCATTGCTGGAGACCCATTACCCTACGGCAACCCCCGGCCGGCTCCCCGGGACTGTCACTCTCGCCACTTCCATTAGTGCTGGGGGTGGCAGGCATCTCCGGTAGAGGGGCCACTGGGCCCATTTCCCCCACCCTGGCAGCAAAGACCTCCCTCACAAGGTTTACTAGCTGGGCCTTCCATACGGTAAAGTCTTTGAGGTAGACGGTGTACTTTAGCCAAGGATCGCACAAAGCCGCCAGCATATGGACCTTGCTGGTAAGAAGTGGCTCAAGGTGTTTCTGTATAGCAAAGGACAACCTCACCACCACCTCCTGGACCGGAGGTGTCAGTGGGCCAGCCAGGGAGTCCAGTGTTCGACCGGCACCAAGCATTTCAAGGTGCCTACTTTCTATACAATCAAATGTTCCCACTCTTTCAATGTTAATTTACTCTATCTTATAAGGTAAAACTTCAATAAAAAAATATATTAAAAAATATATGCACTGCGGATCCCAAGCCATAAGAGGCCTCCCTCTTGAGGTGATACCCAAGAAAGGCTGCAAAAACGGCTGCTAATGGACACAACCGGGAGTCAGTAGATGCCAAAAACACAACAGTTATAAAACAATTACAGTTAAAACAGATAATTAAAGCATCCATTATAAAAACATCCATTTAAAATTACATAAGTTCAAGTCATAATCCAGAGTCTGTCCATTATCAGTCACAAAAATCATTCTTACTAAGACTGCTGCTCGAATACTGTCAGACCCCTGGCTACTGGGCACCAATAACCTTACACGGAGGCCAATCTATATCTAATATCTTTATTAAGGAAATATATAAAAGCAATAAAAACAAGTGAAGAATATAGTTCAGAAGCAGACCTTTCAAATGAGGTCAAATATAGTCCAAAAATGTATTGTCCAATAAATGATATTAGAGTTCAAAGTTTTAATCCACTTGACCGAAACACACACTTTTGCCAAGCAATAGTGTGGGGAAATGTCAGAGTCTTAGAAGTCCAATGAAGCTTGACAACAAGGCTGGAAATAAACTTGGTTCTTGACTAGGTCCGTGACTAGAAACAAGGCAAAACGTGAAGCGAGGAACAGGGTCCGTGGATAAACAGCAAGGTAAGGCAAAGGCTTGAATACTTGATCCGGAAAGCAAGGAACTGGGGTTACGAAGTCCACACACGATCTCTCTCCTGAAGCTGATCAATTGACTCCGCAAAGAATCTCCCACGTCAAACACCTATATTGGGTCTCGTTTTCCCGCCAACAACTCTCTTTCCCTAGAGAACAAGAAGCGAAACCCAACTCTGTCCAGATGCAAGACTCCTTAGAATTTCCCAAGGGAAGCAGGCCTAATCAGCCTGTTGTTTGGCAGCGATCCGTAAACTCCTCCGATTTGCTTCTCTGACTCCTCTGTCTCTAGAATAAGATTCCTTCCTGGGAAACGGAGGGGAGTCCTGTCCAAGGCCTGTTTTACTGAATTCTTGAGGGCAAACATCAACATCCGGCAGGTGAAGAGACTCCGGCTCTTGTTGAACCGGCGAAAACCCCATGTTTTCATCTTCATCTGCCACAATAGTACTAGGAACAGGACTACAGGGCCCATGAGGCATCACACTATCCCCTCTCCCAAGGCCCCCCTCATTCAGGGCCCGTCCCCAAAGGTCGCGGGGCCGCGGCTTGGAAGGGTAGGCCTGATGGAAGCGGCGGACCAGGTCGGGGGCATGGACTATGGAAGCGTCTTCCCAGGAGCGTTCTTCGGGGCCAAAACCCACCCAGTCAATGAGATACTGAAGGCGGCGGCGATGGAAGCGAGAATCCAAAATCTCCTGAACCTCGAACTCCTCCTCTCCGTCCACTAGAACAGGGGCGGGGGGCGGCCGGTTCGCGTCGGGGCGTACACCATCCGCCGGAAGGAGCAGGGAACGGTGGAACACCGGATGAATGCACATGGAGCGCGGAAGTTGGAGCTTGAAAGTCACGGGGTTAAGTTGCGCCACCACTGGATAGGGACCAATGAAACGGGCATCTAACTTCTGGCAGGGACAGTGGGAGGGCAAAAAGAGAGTGGACAACAGAACCCAATCTCCTACCTTGATATCGGGGCCCGGCTGGCGATGGCTGTCAGCGTGGCATTTGTAGTCCTCCTTGGCTTGATCAAGTTGCTGGTGCAAGAGTTCTTGCACCGCTGTGAGTTCCTGTAGCCAATCTTCTGCTGCAGGGACTTCTGAGGTCTCCATGATGGGAGGAAAGAAACGAGGATGAAAACCATAATTCGCAAAAAATGGGGTTTCTTTAGTTGAATTCTGGACACCGTTGTTGTAAGCAAACTCTGACAGAGGTAATAGGGAAGCCCAATTGTCTTGTTGGTAGTTAACATAACAGCGAAGGTATTGTTCCAAAGTGGCATTGGTGCGCTCAGTTTGCCCATCTGTTTGGGGATGGTGAGCTGAAGATAAACGAGAGTCTATGCCCAATAGTTTCTGCAGGGCTTTCCAAAAACGAGAGGTGAATTGAGATCCACGGTCAGTGACCAAACTCTTAGGCAATCCATGTAGTCGGAATACATGTTGAAGGAATAAATCTGCAGTCTCTTTGGCCGTGGGAAGGCCATCGCAGGGGATAAAATGGGCCAACTTGGTGAAAAGGTCTACCACTACTAGAATCGTGGTGAATCCAAGGAAGGGTGGTAGATCAGTGATAAAATCCGCAGAAATTGTCTCCCATGGGCGAGAAGGAGTGGGGAGGGGATGCAGTAGCCCTGACGGCTTCTCCCTTCGTGTCTTGGAACGCTGGCATACAGGGCAGGTATTGACATAATTTTCCACATCCTTGCGGATCTTGGGCCACCAGAAATTTCGCAGGATCAAGTGCATGGTTTTAAATAGCCCAAAATGTCCTGCTGGCTTGCTGTCATGGCACAAATGAAGTGCCTTTTCTCTGCCGGGACCTGGAGGGATGTAAACATGGTTTCTGTAGCATAATAGATCGTTCTTGAGTGAGAAAGGAAAACGTAGTCCTTGGCGAATCTGTTCTTGAGCCCAGGCATCTGTCTGTTGACTGGCCCTAATCTCTTGAGTGAAAAGGGATTCTGGGTTAGGAGGTATTGGCTCAATTGAAGTGGATTTGGTGTTTCCCACTGTGAGCGTGGCAAAGTTCTCCGGTTGCAGCAATCATGATTCTGAGGTGTCTCTGCGCCCTGCTGCATATTCTGGTTTCCGTGATAGGGCATCTGCTTGCTTGGTCTGAGCCGGAGTCACATAATGGATCCGGAAGTCAAAACGTTCAAAGAACAAAGCCCAGCGCTGCTGCCTTTGGTTTAGCTTCCGTGCGGTCCTTAGATGTTCCAAATTTCGATGGTCAGTATGGACTTCAATGGGAAATTTGGCCCCTTCTAACCAATGCCTCCAATTTTCAAAGGCTGCCTTTATGGCTAAGAGTTCTTTTCCCAAATGGTATAATTTCTCTCTGGGGCTGTTAGTTGTCGTGAGTAATAGGCACAAGGATGGAGATGTTCTCCCACTGGTTGCATGAGCACAGCCCCAATTGCCACATCGGAGGCATCAGCCTGCACAACAAAAGGGGTTTTAGGATCAGGGTGCTGAAGAATTGGCTGGGTCGTGAATAATTGCTTTAGCTGATGGAATCCTTTCTCAGCTTGTTCTGTCCAGTGGAAAGGCTGTTTCCCTCGGATGCAGCTGGTGATTGGGTCAGACCAGCGAGCGAATTCTGGAATGAATTTGCGGTAGTAGTTTGCAAACCCCAAGAAGCGTTGTACTTCCTTTTTGTTAGTTGGCGCCCGCCATTCCAATACGGCCGAAACCTTTGCCGGGTCCATGGAGAGTCCTAGTGGCGAGACGCGGTATCCCAGGAAGTCTACCTCTTGCAAATCAAAGGCGCATTTCTCTAACTTGGCATATAGTCCATGATCCCGCAATCGTTGTAGCACCATTCTGACGTGCTGATAGTGTTCCGTTTGTGATTTCGAAAACACCAAAAAGTCGTCCAAGTAAATGATCAAGAACCGATCTAGATAGTCTTGGAAAATATCGTTGACAAAATGCTGGAAAGTTACGGGGGCTCCAGATAATCTGAAATTCATGACTAGGGACTCGTATAATCCGAATTTGGTCTGGAAGGCGGTTTTCCATTCGTCCCCTTCTCTTATACGAACTAGATTGTAAGCCCCGCGAAGATCCAGTTTGGTGTAAACCTTGGCCCCTCGGAGTCGGTCCAATAGGTCTGAGATCAATGGCAATGGGTAGCGGTTTCGCTTCGTGATGTTGTTCAGTGCCCGATAGTTCACAACCAAGCGTAGGTCCCCTGACTTCTTTTTCACAAACATCACTGGGGAAGCGGCTGGGGATTGAGAGGGTCTGATGAACCCCTTGCGAAGGTTTGACTCTATAAACTCCCTGAGAGCTTCTTGCTCTGGTTCAGTCAGGGAGTAGAGATGTCCTCGCGGAATTGGGGCCCCCTCCACCAGGTCAATGGCACAGTCATAGGGTCTATGTGGGGGTAATTTCTCGGCTTCCTTTTCATTGAAAACATCCCAAAAGTCCGAATATTTCTTGGGCAAGGTGATGATGGGTTCTGCGTCTGTGGCATGGCAGACCTTGGCTACTAGACAATGATTTTGGCAATACCTTGAGGCGAACTGCAGTTCTCTGTTGGACCAGGAGATGTTTGGGTCGTGGAGTGTCAGCCACGGGATACCCAAAATCACGGGGAAATGGGGAACCTCGGTAACGAAGAAGGAGATTTCTTCCATGTGTTCTCTTATCCACATTCTGGTGGGCTCGGTCCATTGGCTTACTGGACCTGTCTTCAGGGGTCGGCCGTCTATGGCTTGCACCACCCGGGCATTCTTGAAATCATGATATTGTAGTCCCAGAGAGTCAGCATAGTCTCTATCGATGAAGTTGTTTGTTGCCCCTGAGTCTATCATGGCATGGATCATGACGGGTCCTTTTTTCACTGACCACAGCGTGACCACCAGGAGAAATAGGACCCCCGTTTGTGGCTCTTGAGTGGAGTTCTTGACCGGGTTGGCAAGCCCCTCTACGCCCGGTCACTGGCTTCCCCCGCCGGCTTTGTTCCAGCCGCCTCGGCAGCCTCCGCCTCCGCGGAGGATGACGCCGCCAGACGGGCGGCGGGCTTCTTTTTGGCTGGACATTCTCTGGCGAAGTGGCCCCCGTTTCCGCAGTACCAATACCTGGTCCCACAACAATGTTTTAAGTTTTTTCCGAAAAGACAGGAGGGAGGGGGCCGACCTGATGTCATTAGGGAGGGAGTTCCACAGATACGGGGCCACCACTGAGAAGGCCCTGTCTCTCGTTCCCACCAATCGTGCTTGCATGGGTCATGGGATCAAGAGCAGAGCCTCTCCCAATGATCTCAACCTACAAGGTGGATCATGCCTACCTGTAAAATGATTGGGAGTGAGTCAGGCAGGGTGGTTCATAGTTAAATGAGACATCACTGGAGAAGATATTCTCTTGGGGTGGAATGTCTCTCCAACTTTCAACTAACTCTTCAATATCTTCTGTAAGCTTCCCTGTGGAAAAGTGCACAAGTATATCAATGCAAAGGATTCATTGGACAGTAAAATCATTCTTCTAAGATATTATTTTTCAACTTTTTTCAAAGTAGACCAAGAGTCTAATTATTTGTAGGCTCATTTCCCCAGCCGTGCAAACGCAACAGCAAAGCATTAGAAAGCAATGCTTTAACAGCAATTGATATAATGGGTAATCCTGGTTGGCATATTTGTTTACCAAGGACAGTGTTTTCTGCAATTCTTACATTATGCCAAGAAGAGGATTGGGCATTGTCTGTGTCTTAAAGGAACAAAGGAAAGTTGGTGTTAATGTGGTAACCATCTGCTATAAATCACTACTGACCGAGAGGTCATGAGATCGAAGCCCGGGTCGGGTTAAGCCTCCGACCATTAATAGCCCCGGCTTGCTGTTGACCTATGCAGCCCCGAAAGACAGTTGCATGTGTCAATTAGGGAAATTTAGGGACGCTTTATGCGGGGAGGCTATTTTACAACACCATAAAACTGCCAGCAAAACACGAGGAAAGGAATGAGGAAGTACAGCCACTACTGGACGGTGAAGCAACAGCTCCCCCTGTGGCCAGAATCATGAAGCTGGAAAAATGTTAAAAATGCCTCTGAGTCTGTCTAATGTATGTTGTTTGTCTTTTGGCATTAAATGTTTGCCATATATGTGTTCATTGTAATCCGCCCTGAGTCCCCTTCGAGGTGAGAAGGGCGGAATATAAATACTGTAAATAAATAAATAAATAAATAAATCTAACAATTCTTTGCCTTTTTGGAATGTGTGAGTGATGAGAAATAATCTGGTATTATACATATGTTTGTGTCAAATAAATGAGATTAAATACTAAAAAAAAAGGTGCCTCTTTAGCCCCAAGACAAGGGGGACCGCCTGGCTAAGAAGGGCTCTCGATTCGGAAAGGGTCTCTGTGGCATCTTTGAATGGCTTCAGGACATCTACCAGCTGGGACATGGTTTCCCACTCTTGCTTGCTTGCAGGCGCAAGGGGGGAAAGGGAGATGCCGTGGACCTCCTTCTGCTGCTCGACCATGCGTGCCAGCATCTTATAGGTTGAATTCCACCGGGTGGAGACGTCCTGGAGCAGCTTGTGCTGCGGGAGCCATTCCAAGTTCTGTCTCTCTCTCAGCTCCCGGGCTGCCTTGGTGCTCCTGTGGAAGTACAGTGGAGTCTCACTTATCCAACGTTCTGGATTATCCAACGCATTTTTGTAGTCAATGTTTTCAATACATTGTGATATTTTGGTACTAAATTCGTAAATACAGTAATTACTACGTAGCATTACTGCGTATTGAACTACTTTTTTTGTCAAATTTGTTGTATAACATGATGTTTTGGTGCTTATTTTGTAAAATCATAACCTAATTTGATGTTTAATAGACTTTTCCTTAACCTCTCCTTATTATCCAACATATCCGCTTGTCCAACGTTCTGCCGGCCCGTTTATGTTGGATAAGTGAGACTCTTTTTTTTTTTACAAATTTTTATTTTTTAAAACACAAAAATACATACCGTAGACATACAAAACATTTACAATTCCCACCACCAACACGAGGATTGTTTTCTTTTTACATATTTGTTTATTCGTGAGATAATCTTTATATCTTTATCTTTATCCATTTTCATCCTATATACTATATAACATTTGTATCTTATTTCTTATGGCTTGATCTCCAGATTGATTCATGATATAGTTCTTTACCCTTGTCCATCTTTCTTCCATTTCTCTTGTTCTATTTTCATTAGTTTTTACAACATTTAGTTTCACATTCATAATTTCAAATTCCATTTGCTCCACCATATATTGGTACCATTTACTTACTGACCATTTTGATTTATCTTTCCACCCTAATACTATTACTGCTTGTGCACATTCAATTATTGCTTCTTTTATTTCCCTTTTATTTCCCGTTTCCTCTCTTTTCCCTAATACCGCTATTTCCTTTGTTATGACCCACTCATTTCTTAGTATTGGATTTGACTCTTTTTGCATAGTCTGCCAGAAATATTGTACATATTCACATTCCCACATCATGTGCATAAACCGCCCTTTCTGATGACATCCATGCCAGCACTGACTACTCCCCTTTTTATTGTAGGGTGTACGATACAATTTGTGCAATATTTTCCTCCTTATTTCTCGTACTATAGTATTCCTTTTCATCCCTATTGTCTCACATTTCTCATCTTTTGTTCTGTGATTTGCAACTCCGTTTCCCACATACTTTTCAGATCCCATATTATACATCCATCAGCCTCTATCAGCATTGTATATATTTTGCTGGCCTGTGCCTTCTTTCCTTCTCCCTTTTCTCTTATTATCTTTTCAAAGGCATTCTCTTCTCTCTTAACCATATTAATATTTTCTTTTATTTTGCAATATGCACAGATTGCTCTTATCTGTAACCAATTTTCTTGTCCAAGCCATTGTTTAATTTTATTTTCTCTTACCGTTCCCTCTCTGTCATATAGTTGTTCTACTCTCTCTATTCCTTTTTCCTTCAATATTTGAATATTTCTATTCATATTTGATTCTTTATCCTTATTCATTATCCATACTGTTGATATTTTAGATTTTAAGCTACTTATTCTCCCTTGCCATTTCTTCCACACTTGCATTGTTCCTTTCATTGATCCTATTAATTTATCTATATTTCTCTTATCCCATTTTCTAAATATAATTTTTTCACAATTAACTCTATTCATTTCCTTTTCAAATCTCACCCATTTTTTATTTGTCACTTGTTATTCTATCGCTCTTTCGATTTGGAAGGCATCACTATATAGCTCTAGGCATGGACAGCCCCATCCCCCTTTCATTTCTTTTGCAATTATCAATTTTTTCCTTACTTCCCCCCTTCAACCCAATAATTTAGTTTCCTATCCCATTCCTTTAATTTTGCCATGGGAGGAATTCCTGGGACAGCCTGAAATAAATACATCATTTTTGGAATTATCAATATTTTCAATGCCCTTATCCTAGACATCTGTCTCAAATTTTTATTCTTCCACCTACTCATTTGTTTTAACATTCTCTTCCATGCCATTTTATAATTTCCATCTATTATTTTATCAAGTGTCTTATATATGCAAATTCCCAGATACTTCATCTTTTTAATACCCAATTTTAATCCTGATTCCTTCCTTATCTCTAATTGTTCCTTCGGGGGCGTATTGATAAATAATATCTCTGATTTCTCCATATTTACTGATAGCCCTGATTCTTTTTTAAACTCCCTCAATATTATTTTCATTGATTTAATAATTTCCCTTGGTCTCTGTGTTTATTATTGCATCGTCCGCATATAGGTTCAATCTCAACTCCTCCTTCCTCCCAAACTTATACCCTTCCCATGTTTCATCCATCCTTATTTTATATGCTAGGGGTTCTATTACCAGAGCAAATAACATTGGAGATAACTGACAGCCTTGTTTGGTCCCATTCTCAATTTGAATGTTTTCTGTTCTTTGTCCATTCACTCTAATGCAAGCCGTATTCTCCCTATATACATTTTTAATCATTTCACAAAAATTATTCTCCAGATTTAGTTGTTTACCTAATCTATACAGATATTCGTGGTTTACTTTGTCGAAAGCTTTATACACATCTAACTTTAGAATTGACCATTTTCTTTTTGTTTTTGTCGCTTGGCAAATCGCATTAACAACATTTCTTATTGGTTCACTTATACTCCGCCCTTTAACAAACCATATTGGTCTTCTCCTATAATCTTTGGTAGAATAATTTCCAATTTATTTGCTATAATTTTCATGAATATCTTATAATCTTGGTTTGCTAAACGGATCAGACGATATGATTCTGGGAGCTCTGGTTGTCTATCTGGCTTCAGAACTGGAATAATTTCAGAAAGTTTCCATGTTTCCGGGACAATACCTCTCATATATACCTCATTAAACATTTCAGCCATATATGGTACCATCTCATGCATAAAGGTCTTATAAAATTCTGCTGTATATCCATCTATACCAGGTGCCTTATATTGTTTCAGTCCTTTAATTACCTGAATTACTTCTTCCTGTGTTATTTCTTCATTTAGCATGTTTTTATCCTCCTCATTTACTTTATTCCCAAATTTTATTTCTTAATTATTCACCTATTCTTTTTGGTACAACTCCCTGTAAAAATCTCTCATTATTTCTTCTAGTTCCTTTCTCCCATCTTTCACCAATCCATTTTTATCTTTAAGTTTTGTTATACATGACTTTTCCTTTCTCCTCTTTAAATATCTCACCATTTGTTTCATTGATTTTGCACCCCATCCATTAATTTGTTGCCTCACACTCTGTCTCATTTAGTTCCATTGCACCTCATCCATTAATTCCAATTCTTTCTTTTTCTGCCTAATATACTACTTATATACTATACTATACAATTGTTTCTGTATTGATTCAATTTCTTTTATACATTTTTCTTTTCTCTCTCCAATGTTTCCTTATGTAGGACTCAATACTAATACACTGACCTCTTAAATGAGGTCCCACACCACAGTTTTAGATAACTCTCCAATATCATTTATTCTATAATATTCTTTTATCTCCTCCTGAAGCTTCAATTTATATTCATCTTTTTCTGTTACCACCGGATTACATCTCCAAATTCTTTGTCTAATCTCATTACTCAATCCCAAGGTTGCAATCAGAGGACTGTGGTCTGACAAAAATATTGGTTTCCTTTCTACCTTCTTTATTTGGGCTTTGCTTGCATTATTTAATAAGATGTAATCTATACAGCTAAATTTATTATGTCTTGCTGAATAAAAGGTATCCCTAATACTTTGATTTGCATGTGCATCCACCATATTAAGCTTATTTTCATTTATTGCTTTTTATTTATTTTTTAGTTAAGTCCAAATTGAAATCACCTGCCCAAATCAATGTCCCTTCAGCATAATTATCCAGCTTCTTTTTTGTATTCAATATATACTGTTTTGTGTTTCTATTAGGTGCATACATCACAGCTAATGTTATTTAAACCTGATTTATCTTCCCTTTCACGAAAACTTCTTCCTTCCCTATCTTTTTGAACATCAAGCTCCTGAAATAGAACATTTTCATTGATTAGAATTGCTACCCCTCGTGAGTTCCCTGTCCCTCGAGATTCAAAAAGTTCTATTCTCTTCCCTTCCCAGACTCCTCTTGGTGGCTGCGTTGCCCTTCTCCAGTTCCCACTCCTGCAAAAAAATTTAACCCAGTTTATCAAAGTGGTTTTTTCCCCCTTACATCTTGGATCTTGCTTCCATTCTCCTTGTTTCCTCTTTCAGCTTTTGCTTTTTTAGTTGTCTCAATTGTTTTTCCAAAGTTTGTATTTGATCTAAGTCCATTTCCTTCAAATTTCTTAAGTCTATAGTCTCTTGTAAATCTTGTCCCTGCTCTCCTTCCCTATTCATCGAGTCTCCAATAACAAATATACTCTGAGTCGAGCATGATTCTATTTGCCCGCCTCTGTCTGCAGCTTCCAGCTCTGTTGATCTTATCTGTCCAGCTGCCTGAAGAGTGTCCTTGGCCTTTTTAGTCCCCTTCTTTCTTTTGAAACTTCTATTAACCTCTTCATTATCTGATTCCTCCATCTCATCCAATACTCCCCCTTCTGTACAAAATCTCAGAAGTCTAAGCATGGTCTTTCCACTAGCCAAATCAGTAGCTTTATATAATTTTCCATCTTTATAGATGATCAGGGTAGCAGGAAAAGCCCAAATATATCGCTGGTTCTTCCTCTCTAGGACTTTTGTAATTTCTTTCATCTGTGCTCTTTTATCCAATGTCTCTGATGAAAGATCCAGGAGAGGCCAGACCTTTTTACCTACCAAGGTAAGGTCTTTTATTTTCTGAAGCTGATTATACACCTTTTCCTTCGTTGCCTCCCTTGAAAATCGGATCAAAATGTCTCTGGGTTTTTTTCTACCTCTATAAGCCCAGTGGGCTCGTTCTATATCATCCGGCAAAATTTGGGTCAAAGGATAAGTGAGACTCTACTGTAGCCCGCAATCTTTCTACAGCACTCGATCAGCAGGGCGATGTTTGCGGTGTTGGTCTGCTGCTCTTCGGTGCTCTTTAAACCTTCCTTGATGGTATTGTGAAGCAAGTGGGCCATGCAGGTAACATTCGTAAAGCCAGCATTTTCCACCGCTTTGATCATATTTTTTCCAGTGTCAGTCACCATGAACCCTCTAAATAATAATAATAATAAACTTTATTTTTATATCCCACCCCATCTCCCCGAAGGGACTCGGGGCGGCTCACAACAGGGACAAGCCTGAACAACAACAACATATTTAACATAAACTTAAAACATTCCAACAATACACAAAATAAATTAATGGACAAATACATTAAAATCCAAGCAGATAAAATCAGAGTAATTAAAAGCAACCCAGTGGGGACAGGTTTCATAAAGTGCTGTATCATGGAAATAAGTAGCAGTAATAAAGTGCCATATGCTTTCAAAACAGAAAGAAGTATTCTCATAACGGCTCTTTTGGGCCTGTTCATTTAAACGCGCTCTGGAACAACCATGTTTTCAATTCCCGACGGAAAATGGGCAGAGAAGGAGCTAACCTGATCTCCTTAGGGAGAGAGTTCCAGAGCCGGGATGGGGGCCACTGCCGAGAAGGCCCTCTCCCTCGTCCCCACCAGCCGCATTTGAGACAAAGGCGGGAGCGAGAGGAGCGCCTCTCTCCTCATTTCTTTTGGCCTGCACCACATCCACCGCATCATGTTTTCAAGATAGCTGCAGATGGTGTCAGCCTTATGATCACGATCAACTACCTCCATAGTGAGGAGTGCCCAATGATGGGATGTATCCATACTGCCTTCTTTCTCCCACCAATGCGCCATCAGAGAGAGGTAGGAATGGCCTCCTACCAAGTTCGACCAAATATCAGAGGTAAAATGGATGTGTCCTCCCATGACGCTCTGCAACATCTGGACAATGCGTTCCTTGCAGCCCTCATAAAAGCCGGGTATAACTGTTAGGGAAAAGGTGTGACGGGAGGGGATTTTGTAGCGGGGGCACAGGAGTTCCATCAGGGGAACAAAGCCATATTGCTCGACCATGCGGAATGGATGGTGATCGAGGGCCATCATCTCTCCCACACATTGGGTTATGTGGTGGGGTGTGGGTAACATTTCCCACGTTCTCTTCCTGGCTAATGGTAGACCCCAATCCTCCAAGGTGGCCTGTGTCTTCCTCCCACCCTCTAAACAAGGAGAACTTTGTGTGCTTATGCTACCACTGCAAGGGCTTGCGGCTCCCCCTCCTATCAATATAGTGGGGTGATGCTGCTTCATGTGAGAGCTCAACCGTGAGGTTGCAAGATGTCTCGGGTCTCTCCTGCTGCTGATATTTGCCCCACAGTGCCTACAAACTGCCAAAGTGGCACGCTGAGCATGGACATTAAAATGGTCCCAAATATAAGACCTTGGCCTTCCCATTGCCACAGCGCCAATGCCCAGGGAACTTTGAGTGCTGCCGATGGGACAGGGGGAGGTTGGAGTCGTGGGCGTCATAACAGCAGCCCGAGAAAGTCCAAGATTTGATGGTACTATTTCATCTTCCTCCTCCTCACTGTCAGTAGTGAGTGGAGATTTTGCAAAATGAGCTGCTGTGTTATAAGAGGCCAGCAAGGTTTGAAATAAAACCAAACAAAGGAAAATCTCGAGCCCCTTATCCCCAAGTTCTTCTTATGGGGATAATGGGAATTTTATTCTATGCCAGACTTTACAAAACGAGCTGCTGTGTTATAGGAGACCAGCAAGGTTTGAAATAGAACCAAACAAAGGAAAAACTCCAGGCCCCTTATCCCCAAGTTCGTCTTATGGGGATCATGGGGAATTCTAGTATATGCCAGACTTTGCAAAACGAAAATTGGAAAATTGGACTTCCTGTATTTGTAACTCTGCTTAATGCTTAAAAAATATACAAAGAAACGTTTCCTCAGAAACCCCAAAAAAGCTCCTGAAATAAGTGCTCCTTACTTTTATTCTTTAACCGAAAAAATATTACTAAAA
This sequence comes from Anolis carolinensis, assembly GCF_035594765.1. Taxonomy (NCBI): domain Eukaryota; kingdom Metazoa; phylum Chordata; class Lepidosauria; order Squamata; family Anolidae; genus Anolis; species Anolis carolinensis. The sequence continues at coordinate 4,419,275 of NC_085845.1, read as the reverse complement.
ACTAAAAGCCCACCCCACCCCCCACCCAGACAATATGGTGCAGCAGGAAAATAACAGCGCTGGCGGGCAAACACGAAGCTGGTGGGAAAAAAACCCCACAGGCCCTTTTAAAAAACACCCTTTTCCCAAAACACCCACCCTTTTCCCAATCTTCTTTGGCAAGGAAGCTAGTCTGTGACGCAGCAGAAAAATCTTGCCTGGAACCACACTGAGCTAAGCCCAACCACCCTCTCCAGATCCCCAGCACGAATGAGCCACGAGGCACCCTGCAGGCTCTTTTCATTGAGGACGTACAAGCCCCTCCCCTAAGTTCAACGTGCTCTCCGATTGGCCACAGGGAGGAGACAACAGGCTAGGTTGACCCAGTGCACCAAAACAAATTTGGGCGATTTGCAAATGCTTGCTTTGCTTCCGAAAAAAAATACGATGACATCAGAAAAATAGGCCATGACGGTTCAATACCGCAGGATCCACACGACGGGAAAATCCGCGTCGAATATCGCTTCAAAAGCAACAAAACAAACGAATTGCATACGACATACGGAGGAATCGAATTTTTTGAGCAAGCCTAATTAGTAGCCTCAATGAAAAATAGACTTATCATAAATGCACATTATATTATTCTTTTATATCTCTCTGTTAACCAAATGATGACATACTGCTTGTAAATCCTGACTATTACTACTACTACTACTATTATTATTTCATTTTCCAACTGTTGTACTGGAACAACAATGATTGTTTAGTTTAACTTTAACAGTTTTTGGCAGTTCTTTGTTAGACCATTTCCAATGTCATCTGCTTCTAACCTAGCGATTTTATTCAAAGTGTTTAATGCCAGTGCTAATGCTTTTTGTTTTTGCTTTTTGGTGTGTTTCTTTGCCAAGTACTTTTGCATTTTCATATCACCATTTGTTTAGATTTATTATTTTTATTTTTATATAAATATGGACACTAGCTTTGTTTTTGTTTTTTGGTTTTTTTCTCTCTCTCCTTTTTGATCCTTTTTTAATCTCAGTTTTCCTACTTTCTATACAATCAAATGTTCTCACTCTTTCGATGTTAATTTACTCTATCTTATAAGGTAAAACTTCAATTAAAAATATTTTTTAAAAATTAAGGGAATAAGGACTGAAATAAATATAGTTGTGGGGGTCTACTACAGGCCTCTAAACCAGACTGAAGAACTGGATGAAGCCTTCCTTGAACAAATGACCAAACATGCAGAAAGAAGAGATATAAGAGGAATGGGATAGAACCATAGAATCATAGAGTTGAAAGGGACCACGTGGGCCATCCAGTCCAACCCCCTTCTGCCAAGAAGCAGGAAAATCACAATTAAAGCACCCTCTGACAGATGACCATCCAGCCTCTGCTTAAAAGCCTCCAAAGAAGGAACCTCCACCACACTCTAGGACAGAGAGAGAGTTCCATTGAATAGCTCTCTCACACAGTCAGGAAGTTCTTCCTCATGTTCAGATGGAATAACCTTTCTTTCCTGTAGTTTGGAGTCATTGCTCCATTGTGTCCTAGTCTCTCTTCAGGGCAGCAGAAAACAAGCCGGCTTCCTCCTCCCTATGACTTCCCCTCACATATTTATACATGGTTATCATGTCTTCTCTCAGCCTTCTCTTCTGCAGGCTAAACATGCCCAGCTCTTTCAGACGTTCCTCATGAAGCCTTCCTGAAATCCAGATACGTTCCATCCACGACATTCCCTGCATCTACTCAGCTTGTAACTCTATCATGGCCACTCCATCTTTCTGTTCATAGAATCCATTGTCCCACTGATCGAAGCTGATCAGGATGTCCTTGGTGCTTAGCTTGAGGTTGCTGATCTTTTCTATGAAGTGTGTTGAGTCCTTGATATAGTTCGCAGCTTCGATGTGGTGTCCCTATTTACCAAGGTCCCAGTAGCTGACACCCTCACACTAATCAAACAAAACTTCCCAGAAGACATCACAGCCCTGTTTCACCATTGCCTCACCACTAGCTACTTTCAGTGGGACAATGAATTCTATGAACGGAAAGATGGAGTGGCCATGAGGAGCCCTCTCAGCCCAGTAGCAAATTTCTATATGGAACACTTTGAAAAACAGGCGCTAGAAACAGCACCAAAAAATCCAACTGTATGGTTCAGATTTGTAGATGACACCTTCACCATTTGGAGCCATGGAGAGGAAGAACTCAGCAAGTTCCTGAACCACCTTAACAGCATCCACCCAAACATCCAATTCACCATGGAAAAAGAAAAGGAAGGAAAACTGCCATTTCTAGATGTTTTGGTCATCCGCAAACCCAATCAACAATTGGGCTACACAGTTTACAGAAAACCTACATACACCGATAGATACCTTCATAAAAACTCAAACCATCACCCAAGTCAAAACAAGAAGCACAATCAAAGCCCTGACAGACCGTGCACAAAGAATGTACGAACCTCACCTCCTCCAAGGTGAACCAAACCACCTCAACTGGGCTCTATAGGCCAATGGAGACTCCATCACAGACATCAGAAGACCTGCAAGGCCAAGAGCAAGCCATGAGAGTCAAGACAAAGATCCACCCAGAGGAAAGGTGTTCTTACCAGACATCAAGGGAACCACTGACCGCATAGACAAACTGATGAAGAAGCAAACCTACAAACATCTACAGACCCACAAAGAAAATCCAACAAATGCTACGGTCAGCGAAAGACAACAGGGATCCTCTCTCCTCTGCAGGAGTCTACCGGATACCATGCAGCTGTGGACAAGTCTACATAGGGACCACCAAATGTAGCGCCTAAACACGAGTCAAAGAACATGAAAGGCACTGCAGACTCACTCAACCAGAGAAATCAGCCACTTGATGAACCAACCTGGACACAGTATATTATTTGAGAACACAGAAATGCTTGACCACTCCAACAACTATCATGTCAGACTACACAGAGAAGCCATTGAAATCCACAAGCATGTGGACAACTTCAACAGAAAGGAGGAAACCATGAAACTGAACAAAATCTGGCTACCAGTATTAAAAAACTCAAAAATCAGAACAGTAGATGAGAAGCAACACTCTGAGGGCAGAGGAGCCCCAAGGACAGCTAATGACTCTGAACAAAGGATGCCTCCCAGGCAAGAGACAAACCTTTCTAATGCTAATTAGGGTGATTAACTGAAACATTAACGCTGGCTTCCAACTGACAAAGGGCTCTTGTCACACCCTGGATTCTCCACAGATATATATTTTTTCCTTTCCTTGCCTAGTTTATCCATGCCTCACAACCTCTGAGGATGCCTGCCATAGATGTGAGCGAAACGTCATGAGAGAATACTTCTGGAACATGGCCACACAGCCTGAAAGACATACAACAACCCTGTGATCCCGGCCATGAAAGCCTTCGACAACACAGTTAGGACGATCTTGGCTTTCCGAAGGCGAAATCATCCCAGATCTGAATATGACAAGACAATACCAAGCGGGCACCACACTCAAATGGTCTGCTCTGAGGTTTGGGAGGAACGTCCATTGTTCATTGTTCATGCAAATGTGTTTGATTGAGTCCTTTTGTAAGAGGATTTCCCCTCTCAGGAATGCGGCAGCTGAGGTCAAATGGAGGTGGATCTTAATCTATATATATCAAAGGGTGATGGAATCGCGGCACCAAGCAAAACAACAAAAGTAAAGGCCCCCCAACCTCGAAATTTGACAACACAACCCATCATCCACGCCTTAAGGTTGAAACAACGCAAAATCACGTCATGCACCTCCACATGGACAGAACCCACAACGCACCATTGGGAGCCATGCCGGGAGGGAAAGAGAAAGCCTCATGGCCGGCAGGGGAGAGGAAAGGCAGGCAATGGGAAAAGGCTGTCCCCTGGATCCTAGCGCCCGCCCATCATCCGAATTATTTACAGTAGAGTCTCACTTATCCAAGCCTCGCTTATCCAAGTTTCTGGATTATCCAAGCCATTTTTGTAGTCAATGTTTTCAATATATCATGATATTTTGCTGCTAAATTCCTAAATACAGTATTTACAACATAACATTACTGCATATTGAACTACTTTTTCTACCAAATGTGTTGTCTAACATGATGTTTTGGTGCTTATCTCCACAATCTCCACCATAAAAATAATAATACAATCCTACAGTCACAGAAATAGCAGAGACCCCTAAAGGCCATCCAGTCTAACCCCTTCCTGCCATGGAGAACACAATCCAAACATTCCCAACAGATGGCCATACAGCGTCTTCATAATAATAATGCTAATAACAATATCATGGAATCCTCATGTTTCCAGACAGCCCTAAGAATCATCCAGTACAACCTCCTTCTACCAGGCAAGACCACACAATCCAAACACTCCTGACAGATGGCCATCCAATATCTCCACAATCTCCACCATAAAAATAATAATAGAATCCTACACTCACAGAGATAGGAGAGACCCCTAAAGCCCATCCAGTCCAACCCCTTCCTGCCATGGAAAACACAATCCAAACATTCCCAACAGATGGCCATACAGCCTCTTCATAATAATAATGCTAATAACAATATCACGGAATCTTCATGTTTCCAGACAGCCCTAAGAATCATCCAGTACAACCTCCTTCTACCATGCAAGACCACACAATCAAACACTCCTGACAGATGGCCATCCACCCACTATATAATAATAATGATGATAATAAAGATAATAATCATGATGATAACAGCAACAATAATATTAATAATAATCATAGAACTATACCATCCAATAATTTGGACACACCCCTAACGGCCATCCACCCCAACCCTTTCTACTATGCACCAAGACACAATCTAACCATTCACAATACTTGGACAATGTATGCATACTATACAATACTACACAGCGACAAAGACCCCCTCTACTCTCACCACTTTCACATTACACAAACAACCAAATACATACTAAACATAAAGGCAACCATACAACAGACATTCAATACCACCACTAACTCAAATTTCTCACCAACACCACCAGATAACGCCACAGCAACGCGTGGCCGGGCACAGCTAGTATTTCATATAATAGATCATATATGGGGGATACGGGGAAAGGACACATATAAGGATACATTCAGAGGATCAGGAATCATATTCACCCACTCCCACCCCCAAAGAGTAAGTGTAATCTTATAAGTCACATAGGAAGGCATGAAATCCAAGGAAAAGGAAAGGCTTCAATAAGTGTCCATGAATCAAGTCCAAGCTGGCCAAAGTCCATTTTAAAAGGGTCAATGGTGGTGGTGATCGCTGGCCGGGGCATGAGGAGACCTTTGGGTGATCCCCCCTCCGTGCCCACCATGCAGTCCGAACTTCACGATCTGAGGGAACGGCAGTGATACATCAGCACAGCGGTAGAGAGGTTCCTTTGATAATCAGCTGTCGTCTCTTTAAATTTGACTCTTATAGGAATAAAGGTGATTCCTGGAGCGGAGGAGTTCCAAATGCAAAAAGCAGGATAGCAGTTATGCTTAGGATTAGTTCAGAAAGAAGTGGTGTGAATTTGGTGTCAATCTGTTAATGCGTGGTTACGGAGGTCCTGGGATCTCCATAACTGCGGTTTAAAGGAACCACGCTTAGCCAGCTGCTGGCGACTGCCAGCAACCTGAGAGGGAAGAGAGTATATTATGAGAGGCTAGTTTCAAGTGGAAAAAAGGGAAAGCTCTCATGCTGGAGTCAAGAAAGAGATACATAATAACTACCATGAGAAGAGAAGGTTAAAAGGTATTGAAACTTTTATTAGGGACTAGCTTGGGGGCCCGGCGGTGCCCGGGTTATTAGTAGCGGACATTGAGTTGTTTTGGATATTATGAATGGGCCCATTGATGCAGATCTATGGCCGATGGGGTTTGCAGTAGTTTCTGGATGGGGCTGAAGGTACTGGAAATCCCATCGCCTGTGGTCAATCCTCCCAAAAACCTCAGCAGTATATAAGAGGAGTCATGGGGGTCTGTGCAGTCTTTGGTACAGATACATGACTGAGGAGGTTAGGAATAGTCTCTGGATGTGGGTGAAGGTACTTCAGATCCTATCATCCATGTTCCATCATTTACCAAATTCTCCAGGGTTGAAAGTCATAGGGAGTTTGTGTTCCAAGATTGGTCCTAGTCTGTCATTGGTGGGGGTTGTGTGGTCTGTAAAGCAGGTGATGGTACTGCAAATTCCTTCATCCGTGGTCCATCCTTGTCCAAACTGCTCCAGATGCATCTTTTATGAGGGGTTGCAGTGGTCTGTGGGAGTCAGATCCCAGGGCGGAAGTATACACCGCCGCATACATACATATGTACATACAAACATACATACCCACAAACACTGACATTTATTACTATATACCTGGTTGGGTACCTGGCGATGCCCGGGTTATTTGAAAGGGGATTTTAATTTTTTTAAAATGAATTATCCCATTAATAAAATGCATAAGGTTGTAGATGGACAACATCCACAACATCCTGTGGCGCAGGCTGGTGAGCAGCCTGCTGCAATAAATCACTCTGACCATGAGGTCATGAGTTCGAGGCCATCCCGTGGCGAGGTGAGCACCCGTCAATTAAAAAAAATAGCCCCCACTTGTTGCTGACCTAGCAACCCGAAAGATAGTTGCATCTATCAAGTAGTAAATAAGGTACCACTTATAAAGTGGGGAGGCAAATTTAACTAATTTATGACGTTGGAATGAGGAAGTGTTGTCACAGTGGATGTCTCGGTTCTATGTGTATATGGGCATTGAATGTTAGCCCTATATGTATATAATGTGATCCGCCCTGAGTCCCCTTCAGGGTGAGAAAGAAGGGCGGAATATAAATACTGTAAATAAATAAATAAATAATGTTGCCTAAGTACCTGATGTTGCCTGGGTTCATTTGGTAGAAATGGGCATTTTTGGATTTTGGATTTTAAGAATAAAGCTATTATAAAATGCATAACCATATAAACAGAACCATTTATATATATATAAACAGATCACATTATATACATATAGGGCAAACATTCAATGCCCATACACACACAGAACCGAGACAGACACAGACGCAGAGGCAATTTAACCTTCTCCTGAGGGGATGTTCGATTCTGGCCACAGGGAGGAGCAGCTGCTTCATCATCCACTGTGACGGTACTTCCTCATTCCAACGTCGTAAATTAGTTAAATTTGCCTCCCCACTTTATACGTGGTACCTTATTTCCTACTTGATGTGGTGCTACTTCCATCAGCCCAAGATCCTCCTTTTGGGCCTAACAGCATGGGGCCAGCCTGGAAGGCCTTAAACATGTCAGCAGAGGGGCCAAAGGGGGCCATCCGTTGTCAGTGGGTTCATGGGTCGTAGGGGTGATGTGTGTCAAGTTTGGTCCAGGTCCGGCCTTCCTGGTGGTGGCAGTGGTGTTTTTGATTACCAAAGTGTAAGCCGAAGGCTGTTAACTGTCCCAAAGCTAGCGTCGTTCTGAGGAGAGAAGTAGGTCGAACGAAGCCAGTTGGTAGTAGTTTTTCCCTCAGCGATCCCAGTGGCCTATGAAAATGGCGGCCAATCAGAAAGCTGGCACATTCTGCCCAGCCAATCAGAAAGCTGACCCATATTCCGCCAGGCCAATCAAAACGCGAGCACATACACCGCCCGACCAATCAAAACGCTGATACAAACATTCACTTTTATTATATATATAGATATAGATTAGTTACAATGTTTAAGGTTAGAGGGGGAGGCAGAAGAAGAGATTCAGACACATTGAGAGCTGCTGCTGGAACACACATATTTCATAGCTGACTGGTTCAACAGGGCTCTTTTCTGGATCTGTGGAACTCCCTGCTGCAGGTCAGATTAGGTCAAGTGCAGGGAGCATTTTCTCGACCTCAGAGACATACAGGAAGTTACATATGCCTTTAGAATTTGGAGTTCAAAAGCAGAGACTTTCTTTTGTTCTCTCTCTTCCTGTCTCATCCTGCCTCTTCCTGCTCTTCATCCTTTTCTTGACCATGCCATGCTGATGTTACTTCTTGTTAAGAGATATGTAGTATCCTGAACTGTATTCTTTTGGAACTAAGATGTTTTTACCTGTATGACCATCATCATACAAGTTTGTAAGTAAACATATTTCACTATTTTACTTTTGATGTCTCTGATGCTTATTTTATGCGCATGACTTTTTAAAGGGAAAGGGAGGCTGGCTATTTTGCTTTTTCTCACCTCTGCTCACATAAACCCCTAGTGTTACGAGTCAGACGCCAGCCAATATAAAAAACTCAGTTTATTGCAAAACAACACAAAAGAGCCAAGAAAGTAACCAAAAAGGGCCCAAACACATTCTCTTCAATGTGAAATAACAATGTCCAAAAAGAACTCAAAAAACCTCAACTCGGGATATAATCTGGATTATCCTGGAAAATAATCTGGATTAAAACAAACTACACCGAAATGGCTGGAAACTCACTCCACCTAGTCGTTGGAGCTTAGCAAACACAGGAAAGCAACCAGCAACAACCCGCAGCAACCAGCGGCCACACTGTGCCCCAAAACGTCCTTGTGAAGCCAATCTGTGTCGTAAAGGAGAAGTCACAGCCGCCACGTCCGGTCCGCATCGTTCGGGAGAAGTCACAGGCATCGAGTCCCAGTCCGCGTCATTAGGAAGAAGTCACAGGCATCGAGTTCCAATCCGCGTCGTTAGGGAGAAGTCCCAATCACCGAATTCCAGTCCACAAAGAGCCAAAGCGGCGGAGGCAAGCCGGCAGGTCCCAAAGCAGTCTTCCAAACACATCTTCTGAAACAGACTTCCCGAAAGCGCCCAACAAACACCTTACTGATTGCAAGGTTACATTAGCAACAAACTTACTTTTATTTACAAGTCCTCCTCTGAGCTTGAGCCAGCTAACGCCCTATCTACAGCTGAACCTTGTTGCTGCGAATCCTCATTGGAGCTGGAGTTGGCCAACGCCACACCAATCCCTCCTCCAGCTGCTACCCTTCTACGATCTCAGCCAGTCCACCTTCTATCCAAACCCATAACTTCCTAGGATCCAGCTGTATCTTCGCTGTGCCATCCCTCAAATGTACCAATGTAACACCTAGACTTCTGCATTTTTGTTACTCTGCACCAATATCTAACCATATTGGTATCATAATCCTAACAGGTTATGAATATATTCCTAATAGGTTATGTTCTCTAATACTTTCGTATAGCAGGCTAAAAGCCTTGCTAAAACTACAACTCCTAGGATTCCATAGCATTGAGCCATGACAGTTCACGCAGTGTCACACGGCATTCCTTCTATAGTGCAGATTCACTCTCAATTGTAGAGAGCAGAATGTGGTTTGGTCCGTTTAAACACACCACTGGCCAACACACATTTGGTGCCTCAAATGATAGACCTGGGTATATCTTTTTTTAAAATATGCTCTTTAAATAAGATTTATTTTATGTTACAATGATAAAATATAGAGTTAAAGAAATTAAGAAAAGAAAAGGATATGGTAAGAAGAAGATAGAAGGAAAAGAAAAAGAAAGAAAGATGTCTAGTCCATCGTGTCTAGCATGATATGAGTATATTAGATATTATTTACAGAATTTGGTTATCTTAAAAGAGATAATTACATGTTTCTAAATAATGTATTATATAGTTAAAAAAACTATAATCTTCAAGATTTTGTATGCACTTAGACTTAAAGAAAGGTACTAAAAATAGATAGTAGTGACAGAAATAATAACTAGTAGAGAAAAAAGAAGAAAAAAGTGGTTTATTTTGACTTCCTGGTATCTTCCTGAGGTCTAATTCTTTTCCATTCTTTCTATAGATCTTATTCTCTCTGGGTATATCTTGACCCACTGATTCCAGAACCCACTGAGATACAGAACAGATGCCATATATCACTCTGGTTTGCCCATAAACAAAATCAGGATATTTGAAGGTAGTTTAAATTAACAACTTTAAAGCATGAAGAAAGCATTAAAATGCAAAGAAAAATGTACAACATGAAATCTATTTATTGTCATACCAAAAAGCACAGATTTGTGATACAAACTTTCCAGCCATTTGACACAAATAATTTCTCTTTGCAAGACTTCCAAGAGTGGAATCTGCCAGGACAATCCTGCACAAGATCCCAACAATAGTAATCTGCCAACCTGTGTACACCCAACTTCCCCGATCTCTGGCTTCCATTGATTTTATGGAAATATTGGTGAAATCTTTCACCAAGGTTCTCTGGAAAGACATCTAAATGACAGTGCAGATATTGGGCTTTAACCTGCCTTTTACCACAAAGCCTGCTGCAATCAAAGGGCACATATATCCTCTACTCATTGTGTATAGTTTTCCTCTACTCATGGTGTGTAGTCTTCTCAGTGGTGGTGGTTCATCTGCGGAACTCTCTCCACAATGAAATCAGGTCACCCCGCTCCCTTCCGACCTTCAGGTAAAAACTTAAGATGTTGTTGTGGGACCAAGCATTTGAGCCGTAAGTAAAGCAGTGCAATAATGAGAATAAATTACTGTGATTGAGAAAAAGACAGGCCTTGGACTATGATTTGAATTTGCATTATTTTAATGGATGTTTTAATAATTGATGTTTTAATTGCCTGGTTTTTAATTGTAATGATTTATTTTTGGAATTGTATGTTGTTGGCATCGAATTGCTCCCTGTTGTAAGGCTGCCCTGAGTGCCCTTCGGGGTGAGAAGGATGGGATATAAATGTGGGAAATAAATAAATAAATAAATAATGAGCCCCTTTCAGGGGCCATGGAGGGCCATGGGGGCCGCAAGAGTCAGGTGGCTCAAAAGGGCATTGGGCCGGCTATGGAGGGCATAAGCAATAGGAAAAGACTCAAAGGGGAGAAAAAGAAATTTGAGGAAGCAAAAGTTGAGGATAAACATGTTTATTTAGGGGTTAGAAATCATGTAACTAACAATAAGGGGAAGACTGTTGCAAAAAGTATAAAAAAGTCTCCCGGATGCTGGTGGCTACTGCTGGAAACCCTTGTTGAAGAGGGAATGATTGTACATAGGTTTGTTTAAATGTAATTGAGTTATAGTGATGCAATGTGAGCTGGCGATTGCATCATGCACTGTCTGCTGTCCACTATGCAAGTGTGTAAAGAGTTAACTGAGTGTTGTATCATACAGCAGAGGTGTTTATATATAGCCTTCTGCTTCCTGTATTCTCTCTCTGGTTATCTGCTCTCTGCACTCTGTCTGTATGTATATCGTCTTGTGAGAGTCTTCCGTTCGTAAGTAAACCTTTTTATAGATAGCTGAAGTCTCCAGCCTCGTTACTGGTACCAGTGCTTCTACGTGGGTCTTCTGCTGTGTGTGTGCTTATCCAAACCGCGCTCTGACAGTGGTTATGGGCCCAGTCTGTCCAGTTTGACCAGTTTGCCCAGAGTCCAGAAGAACCAGGCAGAGTTCTGAAGAATCCAGACGAACCAGAAGGACCAGTGACTCCAGCTGAACCAGCGCCAGAGCCTGCTACTCCAGAACCTGTGACTGTGCCAGATCCAGACCAGTTTCCAGTGTACCCAGTATACTGTCCAGTCTGTGTGGAGCCAGAGGTCCGGGAGCTGAGTGGTGAGCTGAGCTGTGAGCTGTGTGAAGGAAGCCGTTCCGGTGAGCCGTGCTTAAGCTGCTTGAGGGGGAGAGTTTTGTCTTCGAAGGAAGCAAACTTTGTCCGTAGCAGCAGAAAAGCCGTGATTTGCAGCAGAACGTGCTGAGCTTCAGAGAGATTTACGAGGCGAAGGTGCAAAGGAAAAGCCATAAAAAGCCATAAATTCCTGTGAAGGTGAGGACTGCCGGGCTGTGCTGAGCGTGTGTGTCGTCAGCTGCTAAAGGCTTTATCTCGGGGAATCGAGGGTCCTCCAGGAAGGCAGAATGGCAAGTTCAAATCCTTTGACTGTTTTTGATAAGTTAAATGACGGAAATTATAAGGAGTGGAGCATTTATGTGAAGCATCTGTTAGTCAGAGAAGGACTACAAAATACTATTCTCGGAACGGAACAAGACGCAGTTAAAAATGAGAGAGGACTGGTGTGATGAACCATGGGCCTTGTAGTCCTGCTCAGGACATTGTAATTCCTGATGAAGATGAAAACTTGGGTTTTTTACCTTCCCAGTCTGAACTGGATTCCTCTCAGCCAGATCTTTCCCAGGCAGATCTGGGAACCTTGCACCTGCAAGAAAGTTGTGCCCCAGAAGTATGTCAAACAACCCCAGAGCCTACTTCTCCCGTGTTCTTGCGCCGGGAGTTTTGTAAACAACAGAGAAGTTTGGATTCAGCTTCGCGCAGGAGTGCGAGGATAGCAGCTAAGAATGTTGCCAATTAACACTGGTTCTCGTGAGAATCTTTAAGGAGTTTAACATCTGGTCTCAGAGTTTAGCTTTCGTTTCTGATTCCCAGAGAACCGCTTTGGTGAGAAAGTTGGACTCTATATAGGTGTTTTGCCCGCGTAGCAACTTCGCGGAGTCAATTCGTCAGCCTACGGAGCGAGTCGTGTCTGGACAGCGCGTTCCGATTCAAGCCTCGCTCATGCTCAAGCCTTGCCTTGCTATCCAGCCTTCGCCTTGCTTCCCAGCCTTGTTTACCTGCGGACCTTGCCTTGTTTCCCAGGACTAATCCTTGCCTTGTTTCACGGATTTTACCAAGTTATTCCACGGACCTTGTTCTTGTTCTTAGTTACCTTGTTCCACGTTCAAGCCTTGTTTCTAGTATCAAGTTATTTCCTAGCCACGCTCAAGTTTTATGGACTAAAGGACCTTGTCATCTCCCCTCACTTTGCTTGGCAAAGTGAGTGTTTCGGTTATTGGATTACAACTTTGGACCTTAATATTTCATATTGGACATTATTTCCTTGGACTAATTTTGACCTTTCCTGAAAGGTCTGCTTCTGGACTATCTTTTACATTTGCTTTTACTAACTTTATATATTTCCTTAATAAAGATATTAGATAGATTCTGGCTTCTGCGTATGGTTATTGGTGCTCTGTAGCCTGGGTCGTGACAGTTTGACTCCGCCACCCTAAGCACCAATTAACCTTGGCCAGAATGTCTACCGGAACCGTACCCGGTGGGCAGCCACTGAGCTACACCATCAGCAAGGACGAAGTGGATCGCATCCGCGACAGACTCAACGCCCAGGATGGTGAAATAAAGGGCTTGCGGGAGCGCGGAATCCGCCTCCCGGCCATGGCGTTGCCTACCAAGTTTACTGGAGAAGCTTCCAAGGTTCATGTTTTCCGTCGCCAATGTCAAGCTTATCTAGAGGCCCGTGATGCCGAGTTTCCCCAAGAAGACATCAAAGTGGCATGGGTTTACAGTCTTCTAGACGGGCCAGCGGCCAACTGGGCGACGGCACTGTTCGACCAAGCCTCTCCACACCTAAGATCAGCGCAACATTTCTTGGACCACCTCAAGGAGACTTGGGGAATCGAGGACAATTTGGAGGCAGCCGGCCACAAACTCCGTCGCCTTTTCCAAGGAGACAGACCTATGTCTCAGTATATAGCCGAGTTCCGAGTGCTGGCCCACAACACCGGCTGGAACGATGTAGCCCTCAGAGGACAATTCCGGGAGGGTCTCAACATTGAAATGCTGGAAGAAATCTCCAAGGTGGATCCTCCCCAGACCCTCGAGGCACTCATTGATCAATGTTTACGGGCTGAAGTCATGATTGCCAACAGGAAACAGTGGGTTCGAGGCCAGGGCAGTAGAGCCGGGGCAAAACCCCCCGCTCCCGCCAGCGTTCAGCCACGTCCAGTGTGGAGACCCCCACCGCCAACCCCATACCCCAGAGGAGGCGAGGAGGTGCCGATGCAGTTGGGCAATGTGCGTCCCAGACTAGATGCCGCCGAGAAGGCCCGTCGTCAACGCTTAAACCTCTGTTGGTACTGCGGGAACGGGGGCCACTTCGCCAGAGAGTGCCCAGCCAAAGGGAAGCCTGCCGCCCGGCTTGCGGCGGCGTCCTCCACGGAGACGAAGACGTCTGAGCCGACTGGCACACAGCCGGCGGGGGAAGCCAACGACCGGGTGTAGAGAGGCTCGCCAACCCGGTCAAAAAATCCATTCAAGAGCCGCCAACCGGGGTCCTGTTCCTTCTCGTGGTCACATTATGGTCAGCAAAAAGGGGACCCGTCATGATCCACGCCATGATAGACTCTGGAGCTACCAACAACTTCATTGATAGAGAGTATGCCGACTCTCTGGGATTACAATATCATGATTTCAAGAATGCCCGTGTGGTGCAAGCCATAGACGGCCGCCCCCTCAAGACGGGCCCCGTAAGTCAATGGTCGGAACCCACCAGGATGTGGATAAGAGAACATATGGAAGAGATTTCCTTCTTTGTTACCGAGGTTCCCCATTTCCCTGTGATTTTGGGAATTCCATGGCTGACTCTCCACGACCCTAACATCTCCTGGTCCAACAGAGAACTGCAGTTTGCTTCACCGTACTGCCAAAACCATTGCCTCGTAGCCAAGGTATGCCATGCCACAGACACCGAGCCCATCATCACCTTGCCAAAGAAGTACTCCGAGTATTGGGATGTATTCAATGAGAAAGAAGCCGAGAAATTACCCCCACATAGACCTTATGACTGTGCCATTGACTTGGTGGAGGGGGCCCCGATCCCGCGAGGGCATCTCTACTCCCTGACTGAACCAGAGCAAGAAGCTCTCAGGGAATTCCTAGAGACAAACCTTCGCAAGGGATTCATCAGACCCTCTCAATCCCCAGCCGCCTCTCCAGTGATGTTTGTGAAGAAGAAGTCAGGGGAACTACGATTGGTGGTGGACTACAGAGCATTGAACAATATCACCAAGCGGAACAGCTATCCCCTGCCCTTAATCTCGGATCTACTGGATCGGCTTCGAGGAGCCAAGGTTTACACCAAGCTGGATCTTCGGGGGGCTTACAACTTAGTTCGCATCAGGGAAGGGGACGAGTGGAAGACCGCCTTCCAGACCAAATTCGGATTATTCGAGTCCCGAGTTATGAATTTCGGTTTATGCGGAGCCCCCGCAACGTTCCAGCATTTTGTCAATGACATTTTTCAGGACTATCTGGACAGGTTCTTGATAATCTACCTGGACGATTTTTTGGTGTTTTCTAGATCACAATCAGAACATGAGAACCACGTCAAAATGGTGTTACAACGATTGCGGGATCATGGACTTTATGCCAAACTGGAAAAATGCGCCTTTGATCTACAAGAGGTAGATTTCCTTGGTTACCGCATCTCGCCTTTAGGGCTCTCCATGGATCCAGCCAAGGTTTCAGCAGTATTGGAATGGCGGGCGCCAACTAACAAGAAAGAGGTGCAGCGTTTCTTGGGGTTCGCGAATTATTACCGCAAGTTCATTCCAGATTTTGCCCACTGGTCTGACCCAATCACTAGCTGCATCCGTGGAAAACAGCCCTTCCGCTGGACTGATCAAGCAGAGAAAGGGTTCCAGCAACTAAAGAAATTATTCACGTCCCAGCCAATTCTACAGCACCCAGATCCTGGAACCCCTTTTGTTGTGCAAGCGGACGCCTCGGATGTGGCAATTGGGGCTGTACTCTTACAACCGGTGGGAGACCACCTTCATCCCTGTGCCTTTTACTCCCGTCAACTAACCACACCAGAGAAAAATTATACCATTTGGGAAAAAGAACTACTGGCCATAAAGGCAGCTTTTGAAACTTGGAGACATTGGCTAGAAGGGGCCAAATTTCCCATTGAAGTCCACACTGATCATCGTAATCTAGAACACCTAAGAACTGCCCGCAAACTAAACCAGAGGCAGCAACGTTGGGCTTTATTCTTTGAACGTTTCAACTTCCAGATCCATTATGTGACCCCAGCCCAAACCAAGCAAGCAGACGCCCTGTCACGTAAACCGGAATACGCTGCAGGACGCAAGGAGACCTTTGAATCCCAACTGCTACAACCCGAGAACTTTGCCACGCTCACGGTGGGGAACACCAAATCCATTCCCATTGGTTCAACTTCCCCTACTCCAGGACCCATCTGTGCTCAAGAAATCAGGGCTAGTCAGCAAGCAGATGCCTGGGCGCAGGACCAACTTCGCCAAGGTCTGCATTTTCCCTTTTCGCTTAAAGATGGGCTGCTCTGCTATAGAAATCATGTTTATATCCCACCCGGACCGGGCAGGGAAAAAGCGCTTCGCCTGTGTCATGACTGCAAACCAGCAGGACACTTCGGACTATTTAAAACTATGCATTTGATCCTAAGGGATTTTTGGTGGCCCAAGATCCGCAAGGATGTAGAAAAATATGTCAACACCTGCCCAGTATGCCAGCGCTCCAAGATACGAAGGGAAAAGCCCTCAGGGCTTTTACACCCCCTTCCTACCCCATCTCGCCCATGGGAAATAATTTCCGCGGATTTCATCACTGACCTACCACCTTCCTGTGGATTCACCACGATCTTAGTGGTGGTGGACCTTTTCACCAAGTTAGCCCATTTCATTCCCTGCGAAGGCCTCCCCACGGCCAAAGAAACTGCGGATCTATTTCTTCAGCATGTTTTCAGACTACATGGATTGCCCAAGAGTTTAGTCACAGACCGTGGATCTCAATTCACCTCTCGTTTTTGGAAGGCACTACAAAAACTACTGGGCATAGACTCTCGCTTATCTTCAGCTCATCATCCCCAAACAGATGGGCAAACGGAGCGCACCAATGCCACTTTGGAGCAGTATCTTCGCTGTTATGTAAACTACCAACAGGACAATTGGGCTTCTCTGTTACCACTGTCTGAGTTTGCCTACAATAATGGAGTTCAAGCTTCTACAAAAGAAACGCCGTTCTTTGCAAACTACGGCTTCCATCCACGTTTCTTTCCCCCTGTCATTGAAACTTCAGAAGTTCCCGCAGCAGAGGATTGGCTGCAGGAACTCACAGCGGTGCAACAACTTTTGCTCCAGCAACTGGACCAAGCCAAAGAGGACTATAAACGCCACGCTGACAAACACCGCCAGCCGGGCCCTGAAATCAAGGTAGGAGATCGGGTTTTTCTGTCCACTCGCTTTCTGCCCTCCCACCGCCCTTGCCGGAAGTTAGATGCCCGTTTCATCGGCCCCTATCCAGTGGTGGCGCAATTAAACCCCGTGACTTTCAAACTCCAACTTCCGCGTTCAATGCGCATCCACCCAGTGTTTCACCGTTCCCTGCTCCTTCCGGCGGATGGTGTGCGTCCTGATACAGACCAACCGGCCCCCCCTCCTGTTTTGATGAATGGGGAGGAGGAGTTCGAGGTTGAGGACATTTTGGATTCTCGCTTTCATCGCCGCCGCCTACAATATCTCATTGACTGGGTGGGTTTTGGGCCTGAGGAACGCTCTTGGGAAGACGCCTCCACAGTCCATGCTCCTGATCTAACCCGTCGCTTTCATCTGACCTATCCCACCAAACCGCGACCTCGCGCCTCGGGGAGAGGATCCCAGTTTGGGAGGGGCCCTGAGGAGGGGGATAGTGTGATGAACCATGGGCCTTGTAGTCCTGCTCAGGACATTGTAATTCCTGATGAAGATGAAAACTTGGGTTTTTTACCTTCCCAGTCTGAACTGGATTCCTCTCAGCCAGATCTTTCCCAGGCAGATCTGGGAACCTTGCACCTGCAAGAAAGTTGTGCCCCAGAAGTATGTCAAACAACCCCAGAGCCTACTTCTCCCGTGTTCTTGCGCCGGGAGTTTTGTAAACAACAGAGAAGTTTGGATTCAGCTTCGCGCAGGAGTGCGAGGATAGCAGCTAAGAATGTTGCCAATTAACACTGGTTCTCGTGAGAATCTTTAAGGAGTTTAACATCTGGTCTCAGAGTTTAGCTTTCGTTTCTGATTCCCAGAGAACCGCTTTGGTGAGAAAGTTGGACTCTATATAGGTGTTTTGCCCGCGTAGCAACTTCGCGGAGTCAATTCGTCAGCCTACGGAGCGAGTCGTGTCTGGACAGCGCGTTCCGATTCAAGCCTCGCTCATGCTCAAGCCTTGCCTTGCTATCCAGCCTTCGCCTTGCTTCCCAGCCTTGTTTACCTGCGGACCTTGCCTTGTTTCCCAGGACTAATCCTTGCCTTGTTTCACGGATTTTACCAAGTTATTCCACGGACCTTGTTCTTGTTCTTAGTTACCTTGTTCCACGTTCAAGCCTTGTTTCTAGTATCAAGTTATTTCCTAGCCACGCTCAAGTTTTATGGACTAAAGGACCTTGTCATCTCCCCTCACTTTGCTTGGCAAAGTGAGTGTTTCGGTTATTGGATTACAACTTTGGACCTTAATATTTCATATTGGACATTATTTCCTTGGACTAATTTTGACCTTTCCTGAAAGGTCTGCTTCTGGACTATCTTTTACATTTGCTTTTACTAACTTTATATATTTCCTTAATAAAGATATTAGATAGATTCTGGCTTCTGCGTATGGTTATTGGTGCTCTGTAGCCTGGGTCGTGACAACTGGCAACATTGGTTTTGAGTTTAATGCCAAGTCAGTTGGTTCATGTGCAGAATTTGCAAACTGCACAGGAGGTATGGAATGTGTTGAAGCAAGTGCATCAGAGACAGAGCACTCTTGGAAAAATGTTTTGGACTAAATGCCTTTATAGAAATACATTGGAAGAAGGAGCAGATGTGAGGCAACATGTGAAGAGAATGAAAGATTTGTTTATTGAATGCCAAAACAGTGGTGTTCAGATTGCCAAAGAGCAACAGGCTTATATTATGATGTCCAGTTTAACTGCTGATTGGGATCATCTGCTGCATTCCTTGCAAAGTGTGCCAGAAGGAGATCTGAGTCTGGATTTAGTGTGTTCCAGGATTTTGGAAGAAGCTGAGCGTCTGGAGTTTGAGAGAGGAGCCTCGTGTGGGAGAAGATGCCTGAGCGAGGGGGAGTCAACTCCAGAGACGCCGAGCCAGACAGCTTGTGCGAGTGTGAGAGCTGTAAGGAGATGTTTTATTTGCAACAGGCCAGAACATTTAGCAAGAAATTGCCAGAGCTGAGGAAGACATCAAAGAGGAAGTCAATCCAGAGGTGGACACAAGAGGAGTGGACTGAACAACAACCCTGAACCGAGAGTTTTGATGGCTGCAAATGAAGTTGGAGACAGCGAAAGAAGTAACAAATGGGTTTTGGACTCAGGGGCCACTCACCATATAACAAATGATATTTCTATGTTGAGAGATGTACAAGATTTGGAAGGAGCAAATGTAACTTTGGCTGATGGGTCATTTAAATTGTTTTATAAATTCGGAACCTGTTATATTTCATGTTTAAAATTGTATTGGGAGAAAGTATTGTATGTGCCAGAAATGAAGACAAATTTGTTAAGTGTAGCCACATTGACTGATCAACAATTTAAAGTGTTCTTTAAAGGAATTTATTGCTACATTCGTGATAGGGAAGGAAAATTGATTGGCAAAGGAGTAAAAAAAACAGAATGTATGAAATGTTTGAAAAAGTGAACAACATTGATGGAGAAAATGTAGAAGTTATGTGCGTAGGAGGTCAAATTCAACATGATTGTTGTATGCATTTATTCCACCGAGTGATGGGTCATGCTAGCATGGAAATATTAAAGAAGACACTCAATTTGTGCCCTAATTATAAAATGGAGTCATGTAACTATGATTTAGATTGTGCCATATGTAATGAAGTGAAGAAAGAGCCTGTAAAATTTTACAAGAGATCTAAAATAAGTGTGGATGGCATGTTTGAGAAGGCACATGTACATATTGAGGGACCTTTTGACAAAAGTACTGGTGGATCTAAATATATGATGCTTGTTGTTGAAAGAATGAGCAGATTTGGTTATGCATATTTCTTTGCAGACTTATCAGAAGCAACTAGAAAACTGAGTGATTGGCTAAATTTGGTAGAAAATGTGTATGAAAAGAAATTGGACACTTTAATAATTGACAAAGGTGCAGGAGTCTGTGGCAGTGAATTTAAAGCATTGTTAAGGTCAAAGAATATTAATTGGATTGAAATTGAACAAATGAAAGGTGAAGAAGGTGTTGCTGAAAAAAGAGCACAGCTATTAAATGTGATGAAATTGTGTATGTTCAAAGACAGTCGTATAGCTAACAATTATTGGCCAGAAGTGTTACACACGTGTAATTATTTGACAAACAGGCTATGGGATGAGTGTGTACAAGATATTCCTTTTCGTAAAATGTATGGTCATGTACCAAATTACAAGTTTTTGAGAATATTTGGCCAGAGAGCAAATATTGTTATCCCAGCCAGTGAGAGAGCAAATAAGAAACAAAAATACAGAGTAATGACATTCATTGGGTATAGTAAAAAGTCTTACAAATTCTTAGAGGCACCTACAAAAGTGAAATTGTCGAAGCTTGCTTATTTTGAGAGACCTAGTGATTGGAAACAGATTCATTCGAATTCGGAACAGCTACATGGTTTTCAACAGGCTAAAGTAGATGTAGAAAGTGAAGAAACATCTAAGAATGTAATTGAGTCAGAATACACAACACCAAAGAAAGTAAGTCAAGGTACACCTAAGAAACATGGAACAACAAGAAGATCTAGTAACAAAGGTGTAGACACACAGGTGAAACAAGAAGTTAAAGAAGAGGTAAATTTGAGTAGTGTTAGTACCGAGAAGAAAGAGAAGAAGAGATATGCCTTAGTGCCATATGCAAGTGATCCAACGAAGTTTCACAAAACACCTGTGGCAAAAGATTTTGTTAGTAGAGGTAGATTTGTAATTGTTGAAGAATGAGTCTATAGTTGTTGGTGATTGTGTGTAATGAGTTGTAAACTTGTGAAAGTGTTCCCCATACATGTAAGAAGATGATTGAAATGTGTTTGAGCTGTGTATATAACTATGGTGACTAAATTACATTTAAAGAGGGGGAATTGTTGAAGTGGGAATGATTGTACATAGGTTTGTTTAAATGTAATTGAGTTATAGTGATGAAATGTGAGCTGGGGATTGCATCATGCACTGTCTGCTGTCCACTATGCAAGTGTGTAAAGAGTTAACTTAGTGTTGCATCATACAGCAGAGGTGTTTATATATATAGCCTTCTGCTTCCTGTATTCTCTCTCTGGTTATCTGCTCTCTGCACTCTGTCTGTATGTATATCGTCTTGTGAGAGTCTTCCGTTCGTAAGTAAACCTTTTTATAGATAGCTGAAGTCTCCAACCTCGTTACTGGTACCAGTGCTTCTACGTGGGTCTTCTGCTGTGTGTGTGCTTATCCAAACCACGCTCTGACAACCCTTTCATACCTCCGGACGTCCACAAGCCAATCTATGGAGGATCCCCCTACACGTTGAACTCTCTGCTGTAGTACAAAAAGTATCAATTTAATCATTTGACCTGGGGGGTGGGGGGGGCAGTCAGGGCTGGCCCTAGGTAATTTTCAAGTGTAAGCAAACAGAATTTTGGCACCCCCCCCCCCCCCAAACCAATCACTGAAAAATAAAAGTGTTGGATAAGCGAAAATGTTGGATATTAAGGAGGGATTAAGGACAAGCGTAAATAAAGAAAAACACTGAAAACAGGGGGAATCCAGACAAGAAACAATCAGGGCCTCTCGGCTACTCCTTAGCTTTAGGGCACTTGGAGGCGCCTCAAGAGGTGCTTCAACTGCACCCCCCAGACGTTTGCGCCTCAAGCAACTGCTTAAATTGCCTTACGGTTGAACCGCCCCTGGGGGTGGTCCGTGCTCAAAAAGAATCATAGTCTATAAAACCCATGATTTTTACATCTACAAATTTGCATGTACTTATGTAATAAAAGAGAACAAAAGTGATGTATATATTTCAACTTTTTTCTATTTTTATACCACTATGCATTATAGGAAAGGAAGAAGAATAGTTGTGAAATACACAACTACACAAATAGTTATACACAAAAAGTGGTTAATTTTGTTAGGGTATAATGAAGACCAATACTAAGGATTTATGTGTTATAGAAAAAACCATAATGCTCATCAAAACATGACAACACCCCTGTAACCCAAACTAGCATCTGACCAATTTGGTTATTATTTATTAATTAGATTCCTTTTTTATGAATGAAACCCTGGCTACTCAGTGCTCCTAGGGCCTTCTATATACCCCCATGAACTCTTATGGACTCTTATGAACTTTCCACAAACTTTCATGAACTTTATAGGAACTTTTATAAACTCTTGCCAAACTTTATGAACTTTTATGGACTTTGGGGGGCTGACATGACTTCCCCTTAGACCCTACACGATTCTCCCTCTTCCTATGAACTCTGTGCCCCATTCCTTATTCTCTATATGTATGTTTGCCTATATGAAAAATATGAAGGAAAGCAGCCTGATTCATAAAAGCCAGCAACTCATGGCTCTTGGAGTTTCCAAACTTCCTGAGCCAGTAATTCCCTAACAAAGGGTTTTGCCAAGCCCATTTACATGGACAATAAGTAAATGGCTCTTATCATCCAGACCTCGGAGGGCTGATAGCCAGGCTATCTGAAATGATAGAGTTTATTGACATTTTGGAACCAGAGAATTTGCCACCGCCTCCCCGCTGTGTCACATCCTGATCCGAAAACCGAGCTTCATCTGCCATGACTGTAGTCTCACAATAAGGCTGGCCAGTGTGTGTCAGACTACTTGCTAAATCAATCAATGAATCCGTAGCCAGGTCAGGCTTGCAGGGCCCTGGGGCTCTCGCTAGACCATTTGACAATGGGTCAAAATCCAGCCATTAGACAAATGTTTTCTGTTGGAATTATCTGGGAGTTTTTAGTGTTTGGGGACACTAGGCTTCATCAGAGACTGTACATGCAAAGAGTTTCAATAGGGTTGTTGTCCCCACACAGCAGGATACTTAATCCCATCATCAGCCATCGCCTTCTCCATTGTATTGTACAGAGACCTGCCAGCCCCTCTTTCCAAGGCAGGCAGTGCTCTCTCATTGGCCAAGGTGTGTCAAGCTCCCACCTCTCCAGGGAGCCCCTGCCAACCACAGCAAAGCTGGGTCCAGCCAGAGGCAGTGGGAATTTTGAAAACTATATAAAAGTGCATGCTTTGCTATGTTATGGATCTCAGTCTATTTTTGGCAAACTATCGCAGGCTGGCATCACTTTCAGCTGAAATTAAATACATTTCCTCGGTGGCTTTCTGCTTCAACTTGGTGAGTTATATTCTGGAAATTATTAGCTTCTACTCTCACCAGGCCTAACCCACAGCTTGGATCTCACTATCTTATGCTGCTTTAAATTGCTCTATAACAGAGATGCGTCCTGATTGGCTGCCCAGCACAGCCAATCACAGAGAAGGATAAGGTGAATGACAATGGCTCTGGAATACCTCACAAAGAAAGGGGGTTGAAGCTCCTGAAGGAAGAGACACCAGGGGAAGAAACACGACTGTGGAGAAGAAAAGGTGACTGACTGTCTGTGGTTTCTTAATGAAATGTAGTGATGATTGGGGGAATGGCTCTTCTCTGCACCTTCTGAGTTAGCCTTCTGCATCCAAAGCTGTGGTGCCCAACTGTTGGTCTTCCAACTGTTTGAGACTTCAACTCCCCGGTGGGAATGGTGACGGGGATGCCTCGCTGAGAGAGAGCTCTCTCAGGGAGGACCTGTGTTGTAGTGGCAAGGTTGAGCTTTAGTTCCCCACCTTCAGCCGGATTGAAGGCGAAGGTGATCGCAAATCCCCTAGGCACTTTGAAGACCCCAAGAGATTCCCTCCCTCAAAGGGGGAGTCCAAGAGGGTTCAAAGCTGCCAAAAGGGGAGCGGGCTGCTCCACAGGATCGAGCTCGTCTGAGCTCGTCCAACCGCCTCCACCCCATTTTTAATAAGAATTGGAAAGAAGAACTCTCCTTTTTTTTTGGAGATAAGGGGACTGCAATCCGGAAAGAAGAAATTCCATCTTCAAGGTAAAAGAAAGGGGGAGAGGGAACCACCCCGGGACTGTGGAGGAAGGACTTTATTAAACAATCATTTGGAACAGAGAAGAAGATAGTAAAGAAGAGAAATCCAAATAAGAAATTAGAAGCTTATATATGGGGGTTTAGGATTTTACAGACATTAAAGACTAATCTATTGTAAATTATTAAAGTATAAAAAGCGAATATAATTAATTATACTAGACTGGAGCCCTTGCAATTTGCTAAAAATAATAGACCACCCTCCTGCACTATTATTTAAAATCTGAGTTTGCAAAAGAAACTTTAAAAATAACTTACTTGATAAGCAAAAGACGACCTTGGCACCATTTTTGTTTAGTCTACACTGGCCTTCTTTATAAACAATTGAAGTAAAAGACAAGAAAGGAACTGACGAAACAGAAGGCAGCAGTAGACAAACACAGGAAGAAGAGAGCAGTGCATGGTGGGAATGGTAGTTTAAAGAGTGTTAGAGAACAGAGAAGAAGGCAAGGGCGGAAGTGATGTAAAAAGCAGAAACAGTCAGGGCAGAAGGGGAAAACAAGGAAGCAGGAAGAGAATGAATATTAAGAAACTATAGAGAAATAACGGCACAGAAAATATCTACAGGACAAAGATAAGAAATAGACTAAATTGATGTGTGAAGCTGCTGGATTTCAGGAGGAGTAAGGTTGAGGATGAGAAGCAAATGAGTATTGGACAAGGAAGAGAAGCAGACGATTATTGGGCAAGGAGGAGAAGCAGACGGGCAGCAGACAAGGACGAGAAGTAGACGTGCAAAAGGACCAGGACGAGAAGCAGACGAATAAAAAGAAAATGAAAAATATTCAATTTTTATTAAAATTTAGTTGAAGTCTCCTTGGAGACAGAAACAGGAATTAATTATTCAATTAATGATTGAGGGCAACTAAGTAATTTATATTTAAATCAATATTTTTAATAAATTGGGAATAATATTTTTAATAAATTATTTAGCCATTTCAAATTGATTCACCAATAATAATTATAATAATTAATAATAATCATTAAATGAATTGAGATTTATTTAAGCATAAATAATATTATAAAAATATTGGCTGCAATTCATAAAGCATATTACAAGATATAAATTGTGAAGTTAAATTGACTGTTTTTAAATGTCAACAAAGGGGAAAGTAGATAAAGAAAAGGAAAAGGAATTACGCATCCAAGGGAGAAGAGGCTCTTTAGATACAGGAGTGAACATGGAAAATCTTTTGAAAGAAATTAAGAAACTCTCCGAAAAACAAGACACTACTAAGAAAGATATGATGGATAAACAAGAAGAATATTATAAGAAGATTGATAACGATCTTAAAGATATGAAAAAAGAAATGAAGGAAGAGTTCGGAGAGTTGAAAAAAGAAATGAATCACTTGGCAGACGAGGTGGAGGTTTTGAAAGCGGGTAAAATTAAAACAGATGAGATACGGGCGGTAATTTTAAAGAAAATTAAGAGCCTGGAGAAGCAAAACGAAAAAATGGAATTAGAACAAGAAAAACTACTACAGAAACAAATGGACTACCATTTGAGGCTAAGAAATATCCAAGAAGACTCGAAGGAAGATATAAGACCAATAGTTATAACACTCTTAGCTGCAAGTTTAGAAGTGGAAGAGGATGAGCTAGATCAAACATATCGAAATTCCTCATTTTATTCGAGGAAACATAAAACACCAAGAGACGTGATAGTCCAATTTACAAAGAAGAAAATAAGGGATGAGATATTGTGGAAGACCAATAAAGACCCGCTATATTATAAAGGAGTGAAAATTCCAGTACTTAAAGAATATCCACAGATGGCACTTAATAGAAGAAAGTATTATTTCCTTACAGACGAATTGAAAAAGAGAGGGATTAGATACAGGTGGGAAAGACATGAGGGAATAATGTTGACTTTTAATGATGAGCGATATTGGTTAACGACAGAACAGAAAGCTAAAGCCTTTTACGAAGAGTTGATGCGAGAAGTCAAGAAAGGAGAGAAGGGAGAAAAAAGTGAGAAGGGTGAAAAAGGAGAGAAGAAACAATTGACACCTGGAAATGGAAACGTAAATAAGAAGGCAAGATGTATCTCACCAGAAGAATTAGAAAGGAAACTGAAAATTTTAAAACAGGAAAAGAATCATCTTGAATTGGAATTTCAAGCTAACCAAATTAAATTTCTGAAACAACAGACATTTGAAAATGCAAATAAACCTGGAAAATGGTTAGCCAGACAAGTTCGAAAAAAACAACAATCAAGACAAATTACGAAGATTAAAGTGGGAGACAAACTCATCTCAACAGCCAAAGAGATAATGGAGGAATTTAGGAAATATTATAAAAAATTGTATTCAAAAGATAGCCTAAGTAAAGAAGACATAACGACCTATATAAATAAATTTAGATTTCAGAAAGTGGACGATGGAACAAGGGAACAATTAAATAAAGATATATCTGAGGAGGAAATAGAAAAAGCGATTCAAAAAATGGACTCAGGTAAAGCTCCTGGCCCAGATGGATATACGGCTGGGTTTTACAAAATATTTAAACAAGAATTAACACCTTTATTTAAAAAGGTACTAAATGAAGTGATGACAAAACAGAAAATTCCAGAAACATGGACAAAGGCAGAAATAGTTTTGATTCATAAAGATGGAACATGTGAAACGGAGATTAAAAATTATAGACCAATTTCATTCCTTAATACTGATTATAAGATTCTGGCGAATATCCTGGCTGAAAGAGTTAAGAATTTTTTTAAGAAGATGGATTGAAGAAGATCAAACAGGATTTTTACCAAATAGATTTATGAAGGATAACATAAGGCTAGTATTAGATTTAATAGAATATTATGAACTGAACCATCAGAAAGAATTTGCCATACTGGCTTTGGACACGGAAAAGGCATTTGATAATTTAAATTGGGAAATTTTAAAGATATTAATACAAGAATTGGATATGGGAGAAAAATTTACCAATGCAATAAAAGCGATACATGATTTACAAAAGGCTAAACGAAGAATTAATGGACAGATGACAGAGGAGTTTGACATACTTGAGGGAACTAGACAAGGATGTCCCTTGTCACCATTGATATTTATAATGTCATTAGAGCCATTAATGAAAGCAATAAGAGAAGATCAAACGATTAAGGGATCTAAAGTTGGTAAATATGAATATAAGATAAGAGCCTTTGCAGACGATGTACTTGGGATAATGGAAGACCCAAGTAAAAATATAATAAGATGGATGCAGAAAATAAAAATATGGAGCAGTTGCAGGATTTAAAGTTAATAAGTTAAAAACGAAATTACTAATGAAGAATATAGAGAAGAAAAAACAGGACATAATTAAAGAACAAACAGGCCTGGAAATAGTTAAGAAATTTAAGTATTTAGGAGTATGGATAACGACTAAAAATGGACAATTGTTAAAGAATAATTATGAAGAAACCTGGAAAAAAATACAAAAGGATTTACAAAAATTGACTTATTTGAAGTTGTCATTATTAGGCCGCATATCATTAGTTAAGATGAATATACTACCAAAATTGATGTTTCTTTTTCAAAACCTCCCGATAATTAGAAGTCAATCACTTTTTATAAAATGGAGAAAAGAAATTCTAAAATTTATATGGGCCGGAGGAAGACCAAGAATAAAATATGATAATTTGATTGTTAAATAAAATAGAAGGGGTTTGGGCCTCCCAGACTTTAATGCATACCACGATGCATGTGCTATGACATGGATAAAAGATTGGATATTATTGAATAAAGAAGACTTTTTAAATATAGAAGGGAATGACTTAAGAGTAGGATGGCATGCCTATTTATGGTATGAAAGAGAAAAAAAGGGGGGAGGGAAATGGCAATCATTTTGTGAGAGCATCCCTATTAAGAATTTGGCAAAAATATAAAAAACGACTTTATTCTAAAACACCTTTATGGATCTCCCCTATGGAAGCGCACCAAAGAAAACTTTTAGGATGGAGAAAATGGCCAACCTATAGAGATTTGTTAAATAAAAGTACAAATAATATTAAAACATATGAGGAACTAAAACAAAAATTCCCTAATATTACTTGGTTATAATATGCAAATCAAAGATCATTATAATCAAGATAAAAAATTAGGTTTTAGTTGGGAAGAGGTGACTTGGGATAGGATTTTAAAATTAGAAAAGAAAGTAATATCAACTATTTATAATATATTACTTACCTGGTGGACTGAAATGGAACAGGTTAAAAATTGTATGATAAAATGGGCCCAAAATTTAAGAAGACCAGTTCAAATGAAAGAATGGGAACAAATGTGGAACAAAAAATTAAAATATACATATGCAATGGATTTGAAAGAGAATTGGATAAAAATGTTCCACAGATGGTATACTACACCGAAACACTTAGCCAAAATGTATAATACAGTTTCTGATAAGTGCTGGAAATGTAAAGAACAAGTTGGCTCCTTCTATCACATGTGGTGGACTTGCAAAGAAGCAACAAAGTTTTGGATCAAGATTCATGAAGAATCACAAAAGATTTTAAAAAGAACATTTATAAGAAAACCAGAGTATTATCTATTAGGATTTACAGATTTAGACTTACAATTGACGGAACAAGAAGATAAACTTTTTACTTATATTACGACTTCCGCTAGAATTGTTTTCGCTAGAGAATGGAAACAGCAATCAGCCCCACCAATTGAGGAGTGGGTGGAGAAGATCAGAGAAATAAAGGACATGGACAAATTGACCTTTTTGTTGAAGAAAAATACAGGCAAGATAATGAAAAGAACAAATTGGGATGATTTTCAGGACTAGCTGGATAATTTGAGAAAATGAAGATTACGGGAGACAATTTTGCTATTTTTTTTCTTAGCAAGAAAAAATATTATTGGATAATAAGAAAATATTATCCAAGAAGATGGAATGGAAGTCTTTTTTTTGTGTGTATATTTTTGTAGATTGTAGACTTTTACCTTTCTCTCTTTTCCCTACTTTTCTATACCTTGGTTGTTCTCACTCTTTCGGTGTAATATAAAAAAATAATAAAATTCTTTTTTAAAAAAAGAGAGACTTCAACTCCCAGCAGCCTAGACGAAATATACCAAGAGTCAGGAATTCTGGGAGCTGAAGTCCAAGACACCTGGAGAACCAAACATTGGGAACCCCTGGGCGAAGGCAATGGCCATGGTCAAGAATAACATTTAGCAGATGCCCTTTTCACCCGTAGGACACAAATGGTGGGACGGAGTTCTGGTCCTCCAGGGATTTTGAAGGTCAACTTCCAGAAGCTTCCAGAAGTATAGTGTTTTATGAAGCCTTTGAACTCTAAACGATTATTTCTTGACTGATGTGCATATAGAGTCTCCTTATTTGCTACTAATATTTCATGCCTGATAATCCCATATTTCATGCCTGAAAATTTGCAGAGTATCCATGGAAAACAGCACACTCTTTATAACACCACCACTGCTCTTACTTTTGGGTCAAACATTCGACACAGAACATGCTTCACGTTCCATCTTAGCATCTGTCTGGAGATCCCTATTTGACAATATTCTCTCACCTTCACTTTGCAAACAGATCACACCATGAAAGACTAATAACAGCGAGGAGACAAGTATGGCACCCAAAAACGCTCCAGCGGCCAAGAAAGGTAAGTTACTTCTCCCTATGTGATCTCTTTGCAGGAATACAGGCATCTAATGGCCCTTTGCTTGCTGTTTGGATTCCAAAGTAATATTTCTGGATATTCAAGTGAGGTTTTAATTCATTACAATACCAGAAATTTGGGGATGGAAGTACCATTTCACTGAAGGAAAGGTCAAAAAGTGACATCTGGGAATGTTAACCTGAAATTAGAAGGGAAAGGGATAGGATAGGCCTTGAGAGTTAGGGCGGGATCTACCATAAGGGAATGGATTCTCAAGTCAAGAGGAAAAGGATGTGAATGTAGCAGATCTGGATTTCAGGAAGGCCTTGGGTAAGGTCTCCAAAGAAGCTACAACATTGTGGGCTACAGCATGCTATGCTATTGTTTAGAGGTGAATCAGCTGGCTGCTTAAGATCCAGTAATGTGGAGTCTACCGTATATCCCTTTCCTCTCCAGAATATCTTAAATATAAGGTGCCTCTTTTAGTAAAGACTTCACTAGATACGTGCTCTGTATATAAATGCATGTTATTTGTTTATCTTACATCAATTTTAGTACTGATGGGAAACCTATTCTGCTTTTTTTAGAAGCAAAGAAGCCGGACAAAGATGCAAAAGATGACAAAGCAAAAGATGCAAAAGATGACAAAGCAAAAGATGCAAAAGATGACAAAGCAAAAGATGCAAAAGATGACAAAGCAAAAGATGGAAAAGATGTAAAAGAATCAAAATGTATGGAGGAGTTATAGACATTCAAGTGGTCCACTGAACTTCTTGGAATGTACTGGAAAGGGAAATTGTCAAAGGGGCTGAAAACAGATATGGTTGGTGGGGAAGACGGGAGTGAAGGAGAAACTCTCCTTCTAAGACTGTGGTTCTCAACCGGTGGGTCCCCAGGTGTTTTGGCCTACAACTGCCAGAAATCCCAGCCAGTTTACCAGCTGTTAGCGCTTCTGGGAGTTGAAGGCCAAAACATCTGGGGACCCACAGGTTGAGAACCACTGTTCGAAGGCATTAGAACAATCTGGATGCTGGGCCAGGCTTAGGTCTTGATTGGCATCCTGGGCAAATGACAAACATATAGCTGTAACCATTCTTGGAGGGGAAGAGATTCCCAGCATCCACAAGGACAGGGGAGGGATTGCAGCTCAGGCGTTGTGTATTGCTCCTTTTGCTGTACTGAAGTTACCCAGGTCTGTTTCCCATCTGCTGAACAGCCGCCCGATAATAATCTCTAGTATCTAAGTCCCAAAATAGTCACTAGAGACAGGAGATCTCCATGATAGTGAGTTTATAGATCAGGTAAATGCACGGTGAGCTTTACAAACAAAGGCTCCAACTTCTGTTTTTATAGGCGATTTAACTTTCGTTCCCAAAAGATGTTCCCTTTCTGTGCACATGTGCCATAAAGACAGAATGTCATTTTTTATTGCTGTGAGCACGCGCCATAAAGCCATGATTTCAGTACTAACTACCGTATATACTCAAGTATAAGCCGACCCGAATATAAGCCAAGGCACCTAATTTTACCTCAAAAAACTGGGATAACTTATTGACTCAAGTACAGCTATGGGTAAATTTCAAAATAAAAATAGATACGAATAAAATTTCATTAATCGAGGCATCAAATGTTTTTGACTATTTACCGTATTTCAAAGAAAATAAACTAGCTCTATAAGTGGAAACATAGGGGCAACAAAAACAATATGGTATCAACAATAACCTAATAATAATAATAATAATAATAATAATAATAATAATAATAATAATAATAATAATAATAATAATAATGATAATGATAACAACTGCAAAAGGCCACCCTACTGGGATCTGCACGCATCATCCGAAATTACATCACACAGTCCTAGACACTTGGGAAGTGTTCGACTTGTGATTTTGTGATATGAAATCCAGCATATCTATCTTGTTTGCTGTGTCATAATAAAATAATAATAATAAACTTCATTTGGATCACACCCTATCTCCCCATGGGGACTCAGGCCGGCTTCCAACATAGTAACAGGCAAACATTCAATGCTTATATAAACAATGCAGTGCTAGATATCGATCCAGAATTATAGATACTAATTTCACATATGCATTTCCCCCTGAAACTTTTGCAAATTCCCCCCCTCTCTCTGTGCATTTCCCCTACAATATTTGCAAGCCATATATATATATATATATATATAGAGAGAGAGAGAGAGAGAGAGAGAGAGAGAGAGAGAGAGAGATTATATATATTTGTGTGTTCATTTCCCCCTGTAATATTTGCAAGCCCTATATATAGGTAGGTAAGAATATATTCATTTCTATCCAGACATCTCTCTTTATATGGATAATTGCAAACATATGAATCATAGAATCATAGAATCATAGAATAGTAGAGTTGGAAGAGACTTCACGGGCCATCCAGTCCAACCCCCTGCAAGAAGCAGGAAATCGCATTCAAAGCACCCCCGACAGATGGCCATCCAGCCTCTGCTTAAAAGCCTCCAAGGAAGGAGCCTCCGCCACAGTCTGGGGCAGAGAGTTCCACTGTCGAACAGCCCTCACAGTGAGGAAGTTCTTCCTGATGTTCAGGTGGAATCTCCTTTCCTGTATGAGAGTAAATTCATATATACAAATAATGTATATGTATGGCTTCAGATACACAGGTACATGGATCTATATGGATAAAGGATTTGCAAAGACCTGCAAACATATGAGGGGAAAATTCATATATAAAATTATTGTATATAGATAGATACAAATATAAAGGTACATAGAGATTGCAAAAGCTTGCAAGGGGTTAATGCCTATATATATATATCTGCAGGAGAGTTTAACAAATATTTCAGGGGAAAATGCTTTCATAAGATTAATGAATATATATTTTTCTTCTTCCTGACTTGCAAGGGCATCTTTCTCTTTTCAAAACATTCCCTTGATTAAGAGCGAGGGAGGCTTTGCAAAAGAAAACACATTGATAAGGGAGGAGAAGAGAGAACTAGATCACATATTGCAAGCAATAGCCTGCTGGCTCCATTACTGGCCTTGACCTTGACCCGAGAGGAGGCTTTTTCAGCTCATAAAAAGGGCTGAAAAACTTGGCTTATCTTTGAGTATATATGGTAATTAGCTTCCTTGTTTATTCCCATCGTCTATGAGAAGATTTATGGCCTTGCTGTGTCAACCAGTTTTCCCTCCCTACTACATCTCCCTGTGCTTAAGCTTTGAAGTCTTAGGCCCCGTCCACACAGCTGAATAAAATCCCACATTATCTGCTTTGAACTAGATTACATGGCAATGTGGACTCAGATAACCCCGTTCAAAGCAGACATTGTGGGATTTTCTGTCTTTATATTCTGTGTGGAAGGGCCCTTAGCAAACAACGAGTTAAGCCTGTTCTTTTGAAGTTCCTTACTGGGTCAAGCTGCCCTTTCTCAGCAGTTTTGCAATTATTAAGTACACTTGTTAAGCATTTATCATTGGCAAATATCACAGAATTTAATTATTCCAACCTATGTCTCTTCAGTACTGTTCAGACACTTTATTCAGTGTGATGTTCATGAGATTTCTGCTCCTGATTGTTCTTACTGTTTTATTTCTTCTTGTCCTGAAGTTCGACAGAAAATTCAACAAATCAAAGCATTCCTTCATAGACCCGTGGCATACTTGCTGGCTTGCATATTTGTCTTTTTCATCTATATCATCGCAATTATAATGCTTTTTTTGGGTATGTTTATTGATTTTTTGATTTTTACATTTATATACAGATTGAGCATCTCTAATTGGAAATACTTGGGACCAGGAGTGTTTGGGAATTTGAACTGCTTGGAATTTTGGTACATTTTGTAATTACATATATGCACAGATAAAGATATCTTGGAGCTGGAAGAAAGCATATCTGAAATCATGGAACTTCAGTTCCCTAAATCCTTGCCAGCTTGTTCAATGGTCAGGAATTGTGGGAGCTGTAGTCCAAAACATCTGGAAGACCAAAGGTTCATGTATTTATTTCATCTATTTTCATAACCAACCATATATCAGTACTCTCATTTCCCTTCTCTGCATATCTTTGGATTTGCTGGAATACAAGGTTTGGTGAAAGGTCCTGATAGACATTATTTGGGTAAAGTGTATAGGAATACGCAAGCAGAGACAAAGAGCAGACAGTAACAGATATTTACCTTTCCATTTAGCCTTTTATGAATGGAATAAAACAGCCAACTTACGT